>NC_133666.1:503816177-504116177 GCF_037893015.1 Macrotis lagotis
AAATTATAGGAAGTGAGATTTTTAAAGTCAATAAAAGTTTTCAGACTGTCAAATGGAAGAGAAAGACCCATAGAAAGCCATTTGATTATATCTAAATAGGCTTGGGGTGGCTAGGTGGTGCAATGGATAGTCCACAAGAAGAATCAGAAGGACCTGAGTTCAAATCCAACCTCAGACATTTGATACTTACTAGTTGTTGTGACCTTGGGCAAGTCACTTAACCCTAATTGCCTTACATCCAGGGCCATCTTCAGTCATCCTGATCCATATATGACCACTGCATCCTGAAGGTTCCTGAGTTGAAAATGAGGCTGATGACTTGCACAGCACCCTCTCACACAAATCTAATTCACTTGTTTGTCATTGCATCAACTCCCTGATATCATAGTCTTCTTCAAAAATGAAGGACAACCAGCAAGCAAAGAATGCTTTCTATCAACAGCAGAAAACTAATAGTCTGTGATTTAATTGATGTCCTAGGGAGTAGCCTTAGGCTCAGAGAAGGTAAGGTTATAGCTAGTAAATATCAAAGGTGATATTGTGTTTCTTAATCCAACCTTAGGACTCTATTCATTACTCCATTATGAATCACATTTAGAAATAAAAGATTTGTATTGTTGTCCATTCACATGGCTGGTGCCCAACAACAGTCACCTAAATGGACTCTTTCCAAGCTTCCAGCCTCTTTCCAACCCATTCTTTACATAGTTGCCAAAATAATCTTTCTAAAGCATAGGTCACTATGTCACTGTGTCACTTGTCTTCTCAAGAACCTTCAAGCGACTCTATGTCCAATAGGATAAAGTACAGTCATTTAAAATATGAATCCAGTCTAAGTTCCAGACAAATTGACTTCCTTGCTCTTCCCAAAGCTTGGCAAATCCATTTCCCAATCTCCATGACTTTTAGACTGTCTAGAATATACTCCTTGGCTTTTTTTTTAGAATTCCTGACTTTCCTCAAGGCTTAACTCATCTACCTATTCTTCTCATCCTGATCTTAGTAATTAGAGCTCTCTACTCTATTGTTGCTGCTATTGTTGGGGCATTTCAGTTATTTCTGACTATCTGTGACCCCATTTGGGTTTTTTTTTTTTGACAAAGATACTGGAATGATTTTCCATTTCCTTCATCAGCTCATTTTATAGATGAGGAAATTGAGGCAAAGAAGGTTAAATGATTTGTCCAGGATTACATAAATATCTGAGGATGATTTTGAACTTAGGGTCTCCTGCATTCCGGGTCATCCATGGCTCCATCTACTGCCCTTCTCAAATTATCATTTGTCCTGTTATCTTTCAGTGAGGAGTATCCAGCAAATATAATATAAGGTCCTTGAAGGGAGGGACTTTGTTTTCTTTCACCCTCTACCTCCTAGCACAAGCCTTTGTTTCCTTGATAAATGCTTAACAAATATTTATTGAATTTATTGGATTAAACTTAAAACTTTCGGGCCGGCTAGGTGGTGCAGTGGATAGAGCACCAGCCCTAGAGTCAGGAGGACCTGAGTTCAAATTTGACCTCAGACACAATAATTGCCTAGCTGTGTGGCCTTGGGCAAGCCACTTTAACTCCATTTGTCTTGCAAAAAAACTAAAAAGACAACTTAAAACTTTTTAGGACAGTGCCTGAAAAGTGATGGATTTTTTAAAAGTCCTAAGTCTTTGGGCTGGTAGCTCTTCTTAGGCAACCTAGGGATCCAAGGATCACTTTATTAATGCTGAATAGCTGATACCTACACTCCAGAACTGAGCTCCAGAAACTCATCATCCTCAGCTTCCAGTAGCAGGAATTACTGGTCTACTCTGCAATATCCCATCACTGTTCTTTCAGCTACTAATACTGAAGAAATAAAAAAAGGGAAAAGGAAACAAATTAACTTTCTAAAAAACACAAAACACAGACAAGATTAGGTTAACTTTTAGTTTAAAGAAAATTTGGTAAATCCATTAATTAGTTAATGACCTTGGCACAGACCTGGCACTTCGGTGGTACTCATCAGGAAGCTGCTATCCAGAAGACCTCTTTAGAGAATGTTTTTTTGCTAACCTGGCATCTAGGACCTATTCTATAGAGTCCTCAGATTTCAGCAGAGTACTCTAGCTCTGTCATGAGCAGCCAATGGTCAGATATTTCTCTGTGTCTCTTTGTCCTAGATCTGATCCCATCTCCTTATGAAAAGAAAAATAATGGACATCTTAATGATGCTTTATGGTTAAGAAGACCTTTATGTAAATGTAAAAATGTAAAAATGACATTATGTCATTTGAGTGCTACAACAACCCTGTGAAACTACTAATATAAATATCTGCAGTTTTACAAGTAAGAAAACTGAGGCTCAGCAAAATTAAGCCATTTGTCTATGGTTACACAGAAGTCAAAATTTGAATTGAATTTCCTCCAATTCTTAGCATTCTTTTTTTACTATATTATATGATGGGACTCCAACCTCAAGGATGAGATTTTTTAAATGGATGTTTCTATAGTAGCAGGAAGGTTTATGAAACACTCTATCTCCTCTAATATTTATAACAGCCCTATGAATTAGGTATTGCATGCATTGTTATCCCCATTTTTCAGATGAGGAAACTGAAGCTCAAAGACAAGAAAAAGCTCACTCAAATTCTTACCCTAAATCAAGTACTCTTACTATTATATCACAGCTACCTCCCAACTCTGACAAAAGAAGGAAAGAATTCATATTTAGGCAAGAAAGGATTATGCAACTGAAAATCATGACAATTAAATGACTATAATATATATTTATAAATTCTTTTGGAGTTGGGTTGGATTGAAATTATGCTAGCTTCCATATGCTTCCAAAACAGCTATCATGAAGGTAGGAGTGAAGGATGGTCATGAACACCATTGTTGAAACATTTTCCTTTTCTTTCTTTTTTCCTCCGTCCTTGTTTTCCCCCAATCCTGCAAAAAAAAAAAAAAAAAAAAAAGGTTAACCATGCATAGTGTAAGAAAGGTATCATTTTAGCAATGCCAATTTGCAGTTGCTAAATTTAGGATGAAATTATGCCTTGTCAGCAATGTCCCAAGGGTTATGGATAGGAGAAAAGACTGTTTCATTTTTTGAAGACCATCCCTTGCTGTTTAGGGAAGCATACATTCTGAAAACACATTGTTTCTCTCTTTATAATCCTTTATAAAAGTGTGGATTTTCTTAGGTGGTCAATTCTGTTTAGGGAAGCACATTTATAATCCATTGTTTGGCAGAGCTTAGAAATCTTGTTCTACATATGCTCTCTTATTAAAAGAATCCATTTAAAAATGAATTAGGTCCCAAGCCTTTAAATTTGTAAAGACAGGATCTTTCTAAATAAAGAAAAATACAGGCTCCCCCCCCTCTTCTGGTGGAACATCTGTTCTTGATGTATTTTTCTTGTGAAAATAAACAGTCTTTCAGATATGTTTTCATTTGGATGATATGAAAACATTACTGTATTCTTTGTATTAGACTGCCATTTCCTTTGTAATGCCTACAGATATCTTTCTGGAAGGGCTGAGGAGGAGGAAGGGGAGAATGATAGTTGAAGGGAATATAAAGTATAATGAAGCTTTTTACACAAGCATTTTGAACCTAGTGTCTATAACTTTCTTCTTCTTCTTCTTCTTCTTCTTCTTCTTCTTCTTCTTCTTCTTCTTCTTCTCCTTCTTTGTCTTCTTCCTCTCTCTCTCTCTCTCTCTCTCTCTCTCTCTCTCTCTCTCTCTCTCTCACTCCTTACCAATTCAATCCCTGGTCACTTTTTTTTCCTAAGATGTTTTCTTTCGGAGACTGGGGAGCCTAAAAACCTATCCATGGGCTAATTGGTGGGGTGGTTCATTTATTTGACTTTGCCTCCAAAGCCCTTATGAAGCCATACATCGTTAGATGAACTGAAGAATTTGCCTGCATTCCAGAATCATGTGGGAATCATTGTTCCCATCTGCTCCCCAGCATCTCCTGCAAATGTGGTTCTGCATGAAGCCCACTGGACTGTCTGGAAGCACTCCAAGCCGAGGTTACAATGTCTTTTAAAGAAGCCCCACAGAGTTGGACTTTGGGGCCTAGCTTATTAGCTCAGAGTAGCTACATGTCCTCACATAGGAAGCTGATAGTTTGTCAGCCAAGCATAACCTAAGAGCTCTCAGATTTTAATACAGAAAAGGCCTGAAGCGTTTATCCAAATTGCAAACAAAATAGAGGCCTAGAATGTAAAACACTATGGCACTTGTCACTAGGATCACTTTTACCTAGAAGGATGTCTCTAGATCAGCATTTAAAAGAGAGACATTTGGAAAATGTTTTCACTGACTTTTTGAAAAATATATGGACATGATTTCATAGGAGATAAGTGTAGTCAGCTGTCAGCAGTATAGCTAGTTACTGGAATGGTGCATCTTTCAACTGCTTTTTCCAAGATGTTTCAGTCTTTGAAAGGAATTTCACAATTTGCTGGATTTTCCATAAGAGAGAGAGCTTCTTCCAGGTTCCACCCCAATCTCAGGTTCCTTGAGCCCTTTTCCTCATGTCTGCCTCAGTAGTGTTTCTCTCCTAAGAAACTCACTTCATCTCCTACCACAGAAAGAAGACAAATACATAGGAGTCCAAGCTTATGAGACCAAATGATTATACTCAAACTTGCCACATCCAATTCCCTACTGCCAAAGATCTAAGTTAGATCAACAAGCCCCAGGAGGCACATCTGGTGTAGAGCAATGATCTCCAGCGAAGGGGCCAAGTACCTCCTGAGGTCTTTGGCATGGATCCCAGGGGTAAATCAATTAAAGGAGGGAAGATAGGTTATATTCTACCTTCTTCAAGCAATCTAGTTGTAGGAACTGTCTCCAACCCAAATTCATCACCCTATCTACCATTATCATTTAACATCCCATTATATATACAACTGACTCCCCAACTTCTCCCAATCTTCTGTGCTTTGACTTCAGTCCTTCAAATCAGACCTGCCAAAGCTTTGTGGGTGCCATTGATAATTCCTCTTCCTGTCAGTGTACCCACACCCTGTCTCCTAAGTGGGAAGATAGTTCTCAGTGAAGCCAATTTTGCATGCCAGAAGAGTGGTTAGTGAATAAGATCCATATCCACTACTTTTTTTTTTCATTTTCATAAGGGACAGAGTAAACCATACAGGATGAGTAGACATATAGGTTGTGATCTACATACATTGTTCATCACTGAAGATCTCCTTGTTATCTTTCTCTTCAAACCCATTTTCTTCTGAACTTCCTTTCCTCTGCCTATTGAGAGCATGACTACTCTTGCAGCCTTCTAGGCTCTCCACCTTGTTATACTTTATAATTCACTCAACTGAAACTGTTCTCTTCAAAGTTACCAATGAAATTTTAAAATTAGCTTCTATTTTTAAAAATTTAACTTAGTTTTCTTTTTAGTTCTGAATTATCTCCCTTCTCCCATTGAGAAGGCAAGAAAAACAAAACCCACTGCAAACATGTATTGTTATGTAAAATAAATTCCTATGATAACCATATTTCAAAAAAGAAAGAAAAGATGAAAGAATGTAAGAAAAATGAAGTAGTATGCTTCAATCTCCCCTTTGAGCCCATCAGCTGTCCATCTGGAGGCAGATAAAATGATTCTTCATGCATACGTTGGAACTGTGGTTTGTCAACAAATGGTTTCTTACTTGACAATTCGACATTTGATGCTATTGTCTGTACTTTTCTTTTGCAAATTCACTCTTTCCTTTCTGGGTTGCCGAAAATGATATGAACCATCCATAAAAACATATATATATATATATATATATATATATATATATATATTTATCTTGGAGACAGAATTCTCTAATTTGTTTACAATTGTTCCAAGTAAAACATTTTGGTAAGTTTTGAAAATATTTGCCAAAAATAGCAAAATGAATGGTTTATTAGCACAACTGAGATGGAAATGTTCAAGCTGAATCGTCACCAAAATGCATAATTGATGGATGGGATTGAAAAATGAGTATCATAGGGGTGGCTAGGTGGGGTAGTGGATAAAGCACCGGCCCTGGAGTCAGGAGTGCCTGGGTTCAAATCTGGTCTCAGACACTTAATAATTATCTAGCTGTGTGGCCTTGGGCAAGCCACTTAACCCTATTTGCCTTGCAAAAACCTTAAAAAAAAAACCAAAAAAGAAAAATGAATATCATGATTTACTAAGTATGGGCTATTAGTTTTTTGATTTGACCTACTTTTGTGACATAAATATCTTTTCCAGCTATGACAACTATTTTGAAACCATGCTTGAAAATAAACTGAACTTAGAACCAGACCTTTGAATCATCATGTCATAAAGTATTAAACCCTGACTTCAGAAATGATGAAGCCTATTCAATGAAGCCATTGCTCTCACTAAAATATCATTATGAATAAAGCTCTATTTAGTGAGAGCAAAAAATTTTTTGTATTATTAATAAATAAAATGATATTTTAAAAATAAGTCATATCCCTGCTGCTACTTTGCTCACTCCCTTCCCTTAGACTGTGATGAAGACAGCCCCAGTACTCTGAGCTTAACAGACTCTGGAATAGAAGGGACTCTGCTTCTGTTCTATCCCTTGTAATCATCATTGAGGGAAGTAACTTCTGTGGAGCACAGACTAACTACCAGTTGATGATAGATTAAGCCTAAGATCCCTTGTGGTAGCAGTTCTACCCAGAAGACTCTTCTTCTAGAGCAGTCTCCCCATTCACTGGTTTTATCAGAGGGGATAACAATAAACAACAAACACTGGCATCTGCCAATATACCTGAGGAACATGGAACCTTTCCTTTGATTTGCAGCTGAAACCTCCTAAACATGCTATCTTCCCCTAGCCCAGAACAAACGCTTTTTCATTCATTCATCTTATCTTTATTTTAATCTCTCTATAATTTATGCTATGCAAATTTATTAGTACTGTAGTATATGTATATAATTGGATCATGTGTTCAAAACTTTTGTTGATAGGCATGTGTGTTCAAGAGTGTTTGGAGATCAGTGGACCAGAAATCATTCCATCTCTAATATTTAACTAGCTATGTAGTGGGATAAAATGTAATTTCATAGGAAGAAGGAACTTTCAGGTAAGGACATTTCCTCTACCAATGCAGATCAACATCTTCTCTGAATGGCTCAGTGACACATTCAGGGTCACCCTTTCAGTGTGTGCTAGAGGTGAGACTTGAACTCAGGTTTTACCAAACATGAGATCATCTTTTCATCCACTACCCTGTGCTATCTAACTATGGACAAATTATCCAATCTCTGTGACTTGATTTTCTTATCTATAAAATGAGGATAAACATACCTATCTCACAGGGTTGCTGTGAACATCAAATGAGCTAACTTATATAAAGTACGTTGCGAACCTTAAAGTGCTATATGCATGTTAGCTATTACTGTTTTTATTGTTATTTTTTAACTGATCAAGCATATATTTTCAACTTCAGGGATAAAGTTTCCTGGAGAGCTCTGACGTTATCTATGGGATACAAATCTATAGTAATGCTAAGGTGGAAAAAACCTATTAACTCACAGAGCAACTATTCTTAGTCAACCAAAATGACTTAAAAAGATAGAGAATCTTTGAATGCATACTATGCATGATTTGATTTTTTTCTACCCAATATACATACAGATGTCCTGTTCTGAAGTTTCTCAATGAAATCCACAGTAAGCCATTTAAAGTCTTAATGATAGCTTGCATTATTATGGCACTTTTAAAATTTATAAAGAATTTTACTTACTTGTGAGTTAGGCAGTACAAGTATCATTATGCTCATTTTATAGGCAAGAAAACTAAATTATAGAGACTAAGTTACAGGCTATCACAGAGTCAATAAATGTTAGAAACAGGATTGAAATTCAAGTCTCTTTTGACTTCAAGGTCAACACCCTTTCTTCCATTTTGGATAAATAATCATTCATCTATGTTAATAACTGTTAGATGGAATAATTAGATGGAATCTTACAGATTCAATTCAATTCATTATTCATAAAATAACTACTATATGGAATAATAATTACTATAGTGTTTTGTGAAAAGATGCAAAGATAGAACAAGAAAGTTGGGGTAGCTAGGTGGCAGAATAGATAGACCTTCAGTCTTGGAGACAGGAAGATATCCTGTGTTCAAATCTTGATTACTAGCTGGATTACCTTAGGAAAGTCACTTAACCTTGTTTGACTCAGTTTCCTTATCTGTAAAGTGAGCTAGAGAATGGAATAGCAAACCACTCCAGTAACTTTGCCAAAAAAAAACCCAACAACAACAACAAAAAATCAAACCCAAATGGGATCACAGAGATTTGGACAAGACTGAAATGAATGAACAACAACAAAATTTCATGGAATTTTTAACTTAATTAGGCGGAGGAAGGCTCATGGCTAAAACAAGTATTTATTTATTTTAGGCAATAGGGGTTAAATGACTTGCCCAGGATCACACAGCTAGGCAATTATTAAGTGTTGGAGGCTGGATTTGAACTCAGGTCCTTCTGACTCCAAGGCCGGTGCACTATCCACTGTGCCACCTAGCTGCTCCTAAAATAAATGTTTATATACATCATTATATGCAAACTATAACGTGAAAAGTGCCTATCTAAAACAGAGTGGTATTAGGTCTTTGGAAGTATTTCTTTTTTTTAAAGGTTTTTTCAAGGCAAATGGGGTTAAGTGGCTTGCCCAAGGCCACACAGCTAGGTAATTATTAAGTGTCTGAGACCAGATTTGAACCCAGGTACTCCTGACTCCAAAGTGGGTGCTTTATCCACTGCGCCACCTAGCCACCTGGAAGCATTTCTTACTCAGGGTATCATGTAATACTTTCTGGAGTAGATAACACCCTGTTTGGACTTTGAAGGAGTGGGAAGGATTTCATAAGGCAAAGTTGTTGGATGAGACTGTTCCTGTTTTTCAGGGAGAGGGAGAGATATTATGCAAAAGACTTGAGGGAATACAACTAGATCAAGTATAAAAAACTGTAACTATGCTGGGTTTTTTTTTTGGGGGGGGGGTAGTTGGCCAGATTACTTGTAAAGATATAATATTATAATGAGTCTGAAAAGGAAGGTTGGGGAGTTTATGTATTATTCCGTAAATAGTGGTGAGACACAAATCTCAGAAAGGTTAATGAAAAGATAAGAGTCTATTACATTAGATAGGTATGTTTGGCATAGAGAAAAGAACACTCTCTTCAAGTACTGTCATTTGCCAGAGGGATTAGATTTGTTTTGCTTCATCACAAAGGAAAGAACAAATAAACATGTTGGAAGCTGCAAAGGGGTAGAATTAGACCAAGTATATGGAAAAATTTCCCTAAAATAAAAACTATCATAAATGGAATTGGGGTACATCAGCAGGTCTTAAATTCTCATTCTACAGGATGTCTTCAAGTAAAGATGGGATAGATGATTGCTCAGAGATTTCTGTTCAAGCATTAGATAGTCTCTGAATTTCCCTTTAATTCCACCATTCCCATTCCAATCAATATAGTAAGTTGATAAGTAATCAGATAAAGAGGCACTAGCAAGAAATAAAATTGCAAAGAGGAACCAGGAATTCATGCACATCCCCAAATTCAAAGGTGCATAATTTACAAATTACACAAAAATTTGACAAATTATCATTTCTTTGTTGTTGTTGTTTTTTGCAAGGCAATGGGGTTAAGTGGCTTGCCCAAGGCCACACAGCTAGGTAATTATTGAGTGTCTGAGCCCGGATCTGAACTCAAGAACTCCTAACTCCAGGCCAGTGCTCTCTCCACTGCGCCACCTAGCCGCCCCTACAAATTATCATTTCTTAACCAATAATCACATCCTGGTAATATGTCCTGAATCAATGGAATTTATGTAAGCTTTATGCTCTAGACCTTTTAGCCCTATGGTATGTAAATCTCAGACAAAATCTACACTACCCTTGTATAGATTATCAGATCACCAAATGATGCTGATAATTTTGAGATTATATGAACATGTTAACTTTAAAGTTTAACTGACAACTTTGAAATGATTTGAAATTGATGTCTTTTGTTTTTCTATCATCTTTTCCTTCCTAAATGTATCTTTTACTCTTCCTCTACCCAAAGCTGTTTCTTGTAATAGAGAATGAAAAAGTAGTTCAAGAAAACATCTCACCTCAAATCTGATCAGTGCTCTCCATCCTAACACCATTGTTAAGAGGGGAGAGAATGGTTTTCCTCATCTTTTTCCTTTGGCCAAAAGATGGTCATTATAATTGTATGGTATTCAGTTTCTCTCTTCTCCTTCCCTTCCCTTCCCTGTCCTGTCTTCTCTTCTCTTTCCTCTCCTCTTGTCTCTCCCAGATAATGTTTCATCTTCACATCCCACCCAATTATCCAATGTTTCATGTAGGCCATCTAACCATTGCTTGCTGCCATATGCATATCAACCCTGCCCTTTTTTTCCCCACCTTTGTCAAAACAAAGCTTTTTCTTGGTAACATCTCCCTTACATGTATTGTCTTTACCTACTGGAATGTAAGTTTCTTGAGTGTTAGTTTGCTCTTTTTGAAATTTTGTATACCTAATGCTTAGCAGTATGCCTTACATATAATAAACACAATTAAAATTCTTTTCATTTTGTTAAATATTTTCCAATGTAAAATTTTTAATATCCATTTTCCACATTTTGAATTTCAAATTTTCTCCCTTCCTCCTGCTCTTTCCCACTCCTTGAAAAAGGCAAACAATATAATATCAAGTATACATGTGAAGTCATGTAAAACACATTTCCATATAAGTCATGGACATCAATTTTTTCATTCATCCATCCATCCATCCACCCATCCATTCCATTTTATTTACCTAGTAGCCAGTGTATATAATGTTTTCTGGTTCTTACTTTATTCTCCATTAGTTCACAGAGAATCTTCCATGCTTTTCTGAAATCTTCATATTGATAATTTTTTATGGCACAGTAATATTCCTTTATATATCACAATTTTTGTTAGCAACTCCCTAGTGAACATCTACTTTGTTTCCAATTCTTTGCTGCTACAAAAAAATACTGCTGTGCATATTTTCATGTATTTGAGACCCTTCGGACTGGAGGTATATATATTTACCTCTGGGTCAAAGTGTATGGACATTTAGTCTGTTTTTTAAAGGCATAATTCCAAATTATTTTCTGGAATAGTTGGAATAACACCTACCTCCACCAACTGTAAATTAATGTCCCTGCATTTCTGAAGCCCTCCAATACTGACTTCCATGATTGCTCCAATGTTGATCTTCTTAAATTCATGTAGAAGGAAGGATGACTCACGGATTTCCAAGTGTTGCTTTAGTATCCATGAAACATCAGAGGTAGAACAGTAGGACTCCAGCATATTGGGTGGACCCATTGGGGAGGACTTAAAGGAGGAATGAGACAAAATTTGATCAGAATCAGAAGACATATCTAGGATATGTTGGCCATTGTTGGGAATATCCACAAAGGTAAGGTAGCATCCATCTAAGTCCACAATTCTAAGATAAATGGAGTCAGAGCATGCACAGTTGTTGTCCAATCTTTTATTTTGGGACAAATAAAAACCATATTATGATTTAAAAAAATCACTTTGTGACATCACTTAATAGATACCTCTGCTACTACTGGAGTTGAGGTCAAGTTGAGGTAGATAGGGAGAAGGTAGGATCAAATCCTTGGTTTGAACATTCCTCAATCAGCAATAATGCACAGCTGCACCTGACCCATCCTTCTGCTCCCTTTCCCAACAGAGTCCACCAGAAGGCTGTTTGAGAAGGGAATATGTGCACAAGAAAGTATGCTGTGCACATTTTTTGAAAATTATTATCTTGTTTTTTCTTTTTAGTATTTTATTTTTTCCAGCTACATTTAAAAACACCTTGCAAAATTAATTTTCTAAAAGCTCTTGAGTTTCAAATTTTTCCACCTCCCTCCCTCACCACCCCTTCCCCAAGATGGCAATCTGATACAGGTTATACATTACACTTTTTGTCTCAGCTAAAAATCATGTATATTCCACCATTTGTTCTTCACTCGGTTAAGGGTGGAAATGACTTTCTCCCTTCACACAAAGAGTAGGAAGATATGTGTATGCTGGGAAAGGAAAGCCCTATATATTGGAGGTTTCAATTGAAGTGTGATTTGATAGGATACAATGCCATCTTGTTGATCATGGATGCTGATTAGCTAACCAATTATAATAATGCTACCTCAAAAATATAAAAATTCTACCTCAAAAAATATAAAAATAAAAATGAGTCCAAAACACAAAAGAGGCAACATGTGACCCAGTGGAAAGAGTGCTGGACTAGGAGTTAACAAGAACCAAGTACAAATCCTGCCTTACCCTGCCTTAACTTAGCTCTTGAGACCCTCAGTTTCCTCAGTTGTAAAAAACTGGGATAATACTAGTCATTACCTCCCAGGATTGTTATGAGAATCAAATGAGATTATAATGTGGGAAACTCCTTGCAAACTTTTTATATAAATGCATGTTATCATCCCCATCATTATAAATATTTTGCTCCTCAGTTTGAGATAATGTCTGAAATTCTCCCTTCATTGCTTTGTGTTAAGAAATGGTGAAGCCACTAACAAGTCATAATGTGCTAGATCAACAAGGTAGTAAAAATGAAAACCAACAGATGGACAGCCAAAGTGAAGCACTGGTAAGTCCCTGGTACATTGGGACTCATCCCTATGGAAGATTTGCAGAAAGATGGGGACAAAATTCTTGACCTTCAATAGTGGAAGAATTCTTGTAGCCATGAGATTACAGATCCATCTAAGTAAATTCTAAGTATGGTTTGATTTAGTAGACTTGTTAGCTTTTCAATGATTTTTTTCTTCATTTCTGCATTACACTCCATAATTTATTTAAGCTATGTTCTACCTGGCAGTAACCTGCTTTCCCCTTAGGCCCCACTCACCTCCCCTAGCAACTCTCAGTTAATAGAATTTTAAAATGTTTTCAGGGATGTTGCTAAAAACATTTTAACACCACTGCAGTCTTTGAAAGATGGCTGGCCCATCTCTCCAGTTCTTAATTATTAATATTGGGAGGAGCTGCCCTCAGGCTGGAGGGCCTTGGTTGGGTTTGAAGTTCTGTGATTCTGCTTTAGGGAAATTCAGCCAAGTTCTTTTCTCTCCTTTGATTATCTTGTTTTTGCCATCTTGTTGATCATGGATGCTGATTACCTGACTAATTATAATAATGCTACAGCTTCAGAGCTCAATAGGGTTGATCTTTCTGCCCACCAATCAAAATAAGAGAGAAAAGCATTTTTCCCCCTTCTACAATTCAAAAACTAAGAATTTTTCAATAATTGCCCAGGCATTTCTTATATGTGGAATCACAATGTGGTTGTTTGTTCTTATAATTGTATCATTTAATATATAATCATCTGTTTTAATAACTAATTTTTTATTCTATTACTAACCAATTCCATTCCAGCAATCCAGTCATTCTTGCTGATCTGGCACTATGGATAAACCAAAGTATGACTTCCATGACTGCTTCTCTGCCACTCTTGAAGTCACTGAGTTTGTGCTAGTCAATGTAACTCACCAACATCAAAGAATGACCCATCAGAACATCATTTGACAGGTAGTAGGCATGTAAGAACATAGCCAGTGCTGCCCTCTGGGCAAGGCATGTGCATATGAGTCAGTCTAGTTCATCTAATGGCATAATTGTGTTGGGATGGAGGAACCAAAATAAATATCCACTTTCTGAAAAGATTGTAATACCTCCATTGCATTGCTGCAGTTATGTAGTCATTTTGAGGACATCAGTTAACTGTGTCAAAAATCTAGGTAGAAAACCAACCACTCCTCTAATCCCTCAGGCTGGCTAAACTTTCTCCCTAAAAGTAAAAACTCCAATGGGGAATCTCCCAGTCCTTTGTAACACCATCTCAACCTTAGTAATTCCCAGCCAAATTCTCTTAACAAGGGTTACTTACAGGTGAACTGTTGACTTCAGTATCCTCTCACTTCCCTTCTGACCTTTTGCATTTTGTTCTTATTCAGTTGTTTGACTCTTGGAATGACCCCATTTGGGGTTTTCTTGGCAAAGATATTGGAGTGGTTTGCCTTTTCCTTTGCCAGCTCATTTTACAGATGAGGAAAATGAGGTAAATGGGATTAAGTGACTTCCCTGGGGTCACACAGCTACTGTCTGCGTCTAGATTTGAATTCATGAAGATGAATCTTCCTGACTCTAGGTCTGGCCCTTCATCTATTGTTTCACCGAGCTGCCCTTTTGGGTACTTAAGAATCTCCAAGGCACTTAATTTGACCTGTATCCTTGGCTATCTGTGGCAGCCTCCTTAGTTAGATGTTTCCCCCTCTATCCTCTAATAAAGCTTTACTTTATCTTTGTCTCATTTTTTCAGATCTATGATTTTTGTCCAAATCAATGCAGTTTATCATACATTTTATTGAACACTATGTTTGAGACTTTATTGTATACCAATTAGGTTCTGATGATCTTCATGAGTTTGACCTTAATATATGTGTGTGTGTGTGTATATATATATGTATATATATATATATATATATATATATATATATATATAAAATTAATTTAAACATGGTGTTAACCTTCAAAGTTTGGTTTCAAGAAAGAAATAAAAAGAATTAGGTTAATATACATGTTTACTAATATTTCTCTAAGCTCACTGACTATGCAAGTGTGTTTTGGGATCCAGTTAGAAAACTGGATCCCAAAATGGGGCTTTGGAGTGGGATTCTCATACAATTTCACTATAAGATGGAAGTTGAAAAAGCTACCTCTAGAACAGATAGGTGGTGCAGTAGATAGAGCACCAGCCCTGTAATCAGGAGAACCTGAGTTCAAATCCAGCCTCAGAAACTCAATTGCCTAGCTATGGGATTTTGGGCAAGTCACTTAAGCCCATTGCCCTAAATAAAAAACATTTTTTAAAAGATGTTAAAAAAAAACTACCTCTGGAATCCATCATGAAAGTGACCCTCAAATGGAGCTATGTCCAGGAGGACATGCTAGGAAGAATGACTCCTCCCAACCCAACATATCCACATATGTGATCACCTTATCAGCTATACTAAGATCTCCACAATGTATTTGAACCTTCCCACTCCAGATTGTGGGTGTCAATTTGACTGTTAATACCATCAGGAGATTAATATTTGTTTAGAGGTCAATAGTTCATAGATTTAGAGCTGAAAAGTAGGTATCTTAGTAATGATCCAACTCACCTTCCCAGACGAGAAAATTCAGGTCAAAAGAAACTAAGTGACTTATCCAAAGTCCTCCCTGAATAACTCATTTCTTTGAACATATACCCCATGAGTATATCTATCTATCTATCTATCTATCTATCTATCTATCTATCTATCTATCTATCTATCGATTTAATCACACAGCTAGAAAGTGTCTGAGTCCAGATTCAAACTGGAGAAGATAAGTCTTCCTGACTCTAGGCACTGCATGCTATCTATTTCTGGACAAATTTCCTCACCTTGTTTGCCTCAGTTTCCTCATCTGTAAAATGAGCTGAAGAAGGAACTAGCAAACCACTCCATTATCTTTGCCAAGAAAATCCCATATGGTCATGAAAAGTTTGGCATGACTGAAATGACTGAACTTCACAGAATAAGAGATTTATAAAAACACTAAAATCGTTTATTTCCTTAAAGAGAAGAGGAAAATTTATGCCAATTCTGTATGAAGTTCTGGGATTCTTCTCAATAATTTCTGGTAAAATGCAATTACTTTATGACATGTCTTACATCATTAATATTGATGGCCCAAAAATATTGGCTTCTGACCTCTAGATTATTTGAATTTTGGTTCAGAATTGTAAGCATTTAAAGCAAACCTTTGGCTAACAGACCAAGAAGTTATTACTGACCTTGTGTCCTTTGTGATGTCACCAGCTGGACAGTGATGTGGTCATCAACAGATCAATCTCCATTGAGAGACAGAAGTGAAAGAAACAGGCTTTCCTTCATTAGTAGAGCAACTTCCTGTGAAATTGACTTCTATAAACCATTGTCTCTGGGAATGCCGTGCAATAAAAAGATTTTTAATTTAAAATCAACAGAATCTGAATATGAGTAGAGGTACCAAAGTCCAGCAAGGGTTATTAGGGTAGTTTTTATTTGTTCTGTTCTTATGTTCAGGAGGAATGCGTCTCCACAGGCCAAGCAAATAGCAGCTCAGTTCTGGGTTATTCTCTTCTTTTAAAATGTTTTTCTTTTTAAAACCACAGGCAGTTCAGTAGGACGACCACCCCTCACCCAGCCCCCTGAGCAAAATTGTGAAGTGTGGCAGGCTGGAACCATTTTAAATCAAGTTGGCCCCTTTGCATGTGAGAAGGGGAGAGATGACAACCAAAGCCTTAGTTCATGCCAATAGACAAAAAAGGACTGTAACACTGTTATTCCAGCTACATACACTGACGAGTCCTCCAGGGAAATGTTAACAGAACCTGAGCTCTAAGATATTTGCATTCACTTGTGTAAATCCTTTGACTAAAACCAATGAAACTCCATTCAGAATCCAGCTGCAGACATCTCCCAGCTGTTATTTGGAGGATTACTGTTCAGTTGTTTTCAGTTGTGTTGACTCTAAGTTTTCTTGGCAAATATACTATAGAGTGGTTTGTCATTTTCTTCTCCAGTTTATTTTATAGATGAGGAAACTGAGGCAAAAAGGGTGAAGTAACTTGCTCAGGGGCACGCAGCTAGTGTGAGTCTTTCTGATCACAGTTCTGGCATTCTATCCACTACATCACCTAGCTGCCTGCTTGGAGGATCGGAAAACACCAGGAGGCTGCTATGGTATAGAAAATGGAAAAAGAAAACCCAGGGTTTTAAATACTTATGACATATGTGCATATATACATATATATATATATATATATATATATATACAGGTTTAAATATGTTTATATATGTTTTTATTTGATCATTTCAGTTGTGATCTATTTTTCATGTTTTCTTGGCAAAGAAACTGGAGTGGTTTTCATTTCTTTCTCCAGCTCATTTTATAGATGAAACTGAGTCAAACAGGATCAAGTGGCTTGCCCAAGGCCACACAGCTAGGTAATTATTAAGTGTCTGAGGCTGGATTTGAATTCAGGTCCTCCTGATTCCAGGGCCAGTGCTCTATCCACTGTGCCACCCACCTGCCCCTCCAGCTCATTTTATAAATATGGAAACTGAGTCAAACAGGATCAAGTGACTTGCCCAGGGTCACATAGCTAGTGAGTATCTGAGGCCAGATTGGAACCCCAGACTCCAGGTCTGCTGTTATAGTAATTGTGCTACCTTCCTGCTCTTATGTTTTATGTATTCTGACACAGACAGAAAGACACAGACACACACACACACACACACACACACACACACACACACACAGAGCATTCACTATGATTGACTTCCTTTTGTTCCTTTTAAAATTTTCTGTGCATCCTTGTTTTCTACAAAATTATCTCTTTGATAGTATTTAACCTTTTAATTTTCTTTCCAATTTTTTCTTCTGCTTCCGTCCATTTCCTCTTTCCCTCTGAAAGGAGCCCTCTTTTAGACGGCCTAGTCTGTGTTTCTATGCCCATTGTCTGAACTTCCCCAGTTAACTTGTTATTCCTAACTGGCAGCTATTATTACTGCATTGATAGCTGTGGTCAGTGCATAGGCTTGGGGATTAATGACTCTGTTAGAACTCCAGTACCAGCCCCTTCCCCCCAGCACACTTAGTTCCTTGTCCTGGTCTCCGAGTCGCCTCTTTCCTTTGGGAGATTTTTATAAAGTTGGAACACTTAAAGGACATTTCAAAAGTGCCCACTGTGAGCATTCTATTGAACATTGTGGGAAGAGACAAAGGGTAGATATTACCCTTTACTCAGAGTTTTACAGTCTAAGCTCTTTGCTTCATCATGGGGAAAATGATGCAGTGCTGGATTTGGAGTCAGAGGTCCTGGCTTGGGATGCCAGATCTGACCCTCACTACCTATGTAACCTTGGGCAAGTCCATTCCGCCCTCTAGTGCCTCAGTCTCCTCATGTGTATAAGGAACAAACTGGATTAAATGACTTTTAACATCCCTTCTAGCTCTAAATCTATGATACCATCTAAAAAACAAATGTAAGTATCTGTACTGAAAATTGTAATTACCATTGACACACATGGAATGTGTATTGTTTTTAAAATAAGGGTATTCCAAAGATAAATACTTTTGCATTTGGATCATTGAAAGCATGCCACAATTTCTCAAATATATATTCTCCTAGTGATGTTTGATGAAGCATGAACCACCAGAATCATAGATGATTTGTAATTGGAGGCAACTCAAAGGATAGTTGATATTGGGTGAGTGTATAAAGGTTGTGACTTTGCATACCAAAGGGGAAAAAATTATAGTAAGCAGTGATTCCTAAGCTATAGTAAAATAGTTAAATATCTATATTCGACTCTGAAGATCAATGAAAGAACATAAAGGCTAATACATGTATCAAATTCTTCAATATTTAAGCAAATTAAATCTTTTTAATAAATTCATTTTGACATTAAAATAAAGCACAAATCCACATCAAGAAATTATGTTTAAATAAATATTAAATAATAAATGAACAAGAATGCAATTATAGAAATTAAAGCTAATCAGTGTGATCATAGGTTGTTATTCACAGTTTTTCTTTCCATGGAGCACAGAGCAGGATGAGGTAACCACTGATTTCTTTGGTTTGGTTTTATTATAGTCAAAATGGTTTCTTGCTAATAGTAGCAAATCAAAAATCAATTTAAACACTTTTTGAAAGAATATTAGCAATTTCAAGATATCTTAATTTTTAAATTTATTTCAGGGTGGCTAGGTGGCACAGTGGATAGAGCACCAGCCCTGGAGTCAGGAGTATCTAAGTTCAAATCCAGCCTCAGACACTTAATATTTACCTAGCTGTGTGGCCTTGGGCAAGCCACTTAACCCTATTTGCCTTGCAAAACCTTTAAAAAAATTATTTGAAAATTCTAAATGTTTTATCTTTTGAAAACACTTTGGGGAGCTAAACCTCTTTGGAACAGTGGTACAGTACCAGTCCTGTTAACAGGAGGATCTGAATTCAGATTCCTCCTTAGCACTTGATACTTACTAGCTGTGTGACCTTGGGCAAATCACTTAACTCCAGTGCCCCACAAAAAAAGCCAAATCCCCAAACAAAAAAACTTTGCTACACTTATGCTTTTAATTGTTAACATATTTTTCATGAATGATATTCTGTGGTTTTGAGGAACTGTCTTCAGATCCAGGTCAAACAATGAGCCTGAGCCTCTAGGCGGCCCAGTATGCAGTAAGGAAGACTCTTCTTTCTGAGTTCAAATCTCACCTCAGATACTTATTAGCTGTGTGACCCTGGACAAGTCATTTAACCCTGTTTGTCTCAGTTTCCTCATCTGTAAAATGAGTTGGATAAGGAAATGGCAACCACTCCAGTATCTCTGCTAAGAAAACACCAAATGGGTCAAAGAGAGTTAGATGTGACTACACAATAAACGACAACAAAAAAAGTTATACCTCATGATAATAATAGCTAGCATTTATATGGTACTTTGAGATTTGCAAAGCACTTTACAATTATTATTTCATTGATTCTCACAACAGACCAGGAAGGCAGATGCCATTATTATGTCCATTTTTCAGAGGAAGAAACTAAGCTTAAAGAGGTTAAGTGACTTGCCCAGGGTCACACAGTTAGTTTCTTCAGGTAGAAAATCAAATTCTTCTTCATCAAGTAAAATCTGAAATATTTGATTCATTACAGTTTTTGTACTCAAAACAACTTCTTTGGCATCATTCCCACTCATCTAGAAATCATTGATTGATTGGAAAAATACCCTGAAGAAACTTTAAACACAAGACAGCAATCATAGAAATAACTTCCCTGATCCACTAAAAAGGAACTTCTCCCACTGTCAGGTCTCTGGTAAATATAAATAGAAATAAAGCCTAGGGCACATGTGTGGACAGGACATTTTTTTCCTTAGGTGTGTGGCTTCTTCCTACTTCCATTCAAAAAATTAATTGAAGGTTATGATTTGCTTGTACTGATCACATTATATTAAGGTGTAATTCCTCTTGTCCTTCAAGATGAGATTTATAGTCATTAAGAAGGACCATAAACTTTTGTATGGATAAGCAAACATTTGCCAACAAATGGTGCTGATCTATAGACCAGAAATTCTGGCAAAAGAGGGGGAGAGGTGCTTCATGGAAGATATACATAAGTAAAAGACGATGTGGATGTGTTCCAGTTGATAATGGAGAATGAAAGACAATAGACTATCTCTGGTATATATTTGTAACATTGAAACACTGAGATAAGAGGACTGTGTCATTCTCAATGGAAGCTTTATGGGGAGAATATAAGTAAGAATTGTATAAGGAGAAAAAGGAGAGTTCTAATCTGTGTTGTTGGTAAATTCACCCACACTGAGGAAATTGAAGATCTTTCAGTGTCTTTTTCTTCTTTCCATAGCTTGACACATGGATATAAATACATGCACACACACACACACACACACACACACACACACACACATACACATATATATGAGTGTGTATATGTATATATAAATAATATGGTTTATATAAATGTATATATTATTAAACTAATTCTATAGATTTTTACATATTTATAGATTATATAAATGCATAAGTAGTCATATTTCCACCCAGTTGGGTTTGGTGGTTCCTCCTATGTGTAGGGAGACATGATTGTTTTTTGTATTATAAGGGTTGGGAAGGGAACTAAACTGACTTAAGATTAAATTATTACTTTCCAGTTCTGGTGTGGAACTACTTACCTCCCAGGAGTGACCAGGGAAAAAGTCTTTTATCCTGAAACCAATATGCACACTCCTCCCCAAAAGAATAACCCCCTAGATTACAAATGACATGTAATATATATAACTTCCAGTCAAATACCCCTCTTGAAGATAAGAAAGTGAAGAAGTATAGGAATCAGAAGCCTATTCTTCTATTCTCCATAAAAATGGTACTTTAGATTCCCTGAAGGGGCATTTCAGATCAATCCATAAAGCCATGCTACATTGGGTCACTTAAATTATCTTAAAGCTATTTCACATGTACACACAGACATGTACATATATTTCAGCTATAACAGGCACATTTAATGGAGAAACTACTATGCTACTTGGGGCCAAAAGGACATAGATTCATAGAAGGAATCTTAGCTATAATTTAATTCAATCTTCTCTTTTCAGTGGTGAGAAATTTTTAATTTGTTTTGTTTTCCTTGAGGAAACCAGGAGTCATGCCTGTGGTTACACAAATGGTAAGCTAGGATTTGAACCCAGTTCTACTTAACTGCAAATTCAATGTTCTCTTTACAATGTACCATGTATGTGTAAAAGCACAAGCGTCACTGGAGGAGAGCAAAGAGTTAATTCATTTGCCATCATGATGGCTTTGATCCAATGATACAACTATTCATTAGAAGCTGGTATAGGGTGCTGGTCCTGAAGCCAGAAAGATCTGAATTCAAATGTAGCTCTAAAAACTTGACCTTGGGCAAGTCATGTAACTCAGTCTGCCTCAGTTTCCTTACTTGTAAAATGTGAAAAATATAGGGGCAGCTAGGTGGCGTAGTGGATAAAGCACCAGCCCTAGAGTCAGGAGTACCTGGGTTCAAATCCGGTCTCAGACACTTAATAATTACCTAGCTGTGTGGCCTTGGGCAAGCCATTTAAACCTGTTTGCCTTGCAAAAACCTAAAAAAAAATGTGAAAAATAATAGCATCTACCTCCCAAGGTTGTCATGAAGATTAAATGAAGGAATCTTTGTTTAGCACTTAATAATTACTATATAAGTAGTAGCTACAATAACAATTACTACTACAACTAAAGCTTCTTTGAGAAGGTATAGGAAAGTCACAAGGGTAAGGAATTTATGAATAGTGGAGTACAGAGGGTAGGGAGCAGTGGCAGAAAAGATTCTGATTGCCCAGGCATCCACAGAGTGAACTTGAAGCAGGTAGAACAGACACAGCTTGTTATTCAGTCATTCATTGTGTCCAACTCTTGATTCTGTGGAGAAAATCTATGGGGGTTTTCTTAGCAAAGATACTGAAATGGGGATAGCTAGGTGGCACAGTGGATAGAGCACCGGCCCTGGACTCAGGAGGACCTAAGTTCAAATTTGACCTCAGATACTTAATATTTACCTAGCTATGTGGCCTTGGGCAAGTCATTTAACCCCATTGCCTTGCAAAAATCTGAAAAAAAGATACTGAAATGATTTGTCATTTTCTTCTCTAGTGTGTTATCCTTTTACAGATGAAGAACTGAGGCAAATAGCTGCTAAACAATCTGTCCAAGATCATACAGTTAGTATCTGAAGGAGGATTTGAACTCAGGTCTTCCTGACTACAGTCCCAGTACTCTATCCACTGCCTTTGATAAATGTTTGTTGACTTGCTATTTTTGCTGTTCCAAGCTACAAGGATTGTACCCAAACTGAGTTAGAACTCAAATCTTCTTTCCCCAAAGTTTTCCATTCCCTTCCTCCCCATTCTAGCTACAGAGAGACTTTTGCTCAAACCTTCCTTATCAGAAGCATGAATATTTGAAGGACTTTAAGACCCAAACTAATTGGGGGAGGGAACCATGGGGAGAGGATGATGCTATACACTGGGAATGTGGGCAGAGATTGCTTCTATTGCTTTACTCTTTCTGTCCTAAACAAATGTTCTATGTTTCTCAACCTATTGGTAACTTTTGGTTTGCTGACAGGACAGATACTAGATTGCTTATGTATGAATTTATCTCAGACATTCCTAGATTTTTACCTGGGTAGGAGCAAAAATGAGCCATAGAGGTGATCCATTAATGAAAACACTCTTAAATAATGACCATAGGTCCACATGATTCTAGAGTCTTGGACTACATAATCAGAGATAAATGAGGACATCTCTATGTCCATATTTATTAATACATATTTGCAGTGGTGTGTTGGTAAATATTTAATGACTGGTTATCCCCCCCCCAAAAAAAATCTAGTACACATTTAGTTTTAACCTGTGTTATTGACATTTTCTACCTTAATTTCTTAAATCAAGCCCTAATTTGTAGCTTTTTGTTTTTAGGGTTTTTTTTTTGCAAGGCAATGGGGTTAAGTGACTTGCCCAAGGCTAGATAATTATTAAGTGTCTGAGGCCAGATTTGAACTCAGGTACTCCTGACTCCAGGGCCAGTGCTCTATCCACTGCGCCACCTAGCCGCCACCCCCCAATTTGTAGTTTTTGCCAGTATCTGAGATATAAGTTTTCTCTCTGAAAAGTTAACAATCTGCTCTTAAAGGTTGGTTTGGGCTGGCTATAACACACACACACACACACACACACACACACACACACACACAAACACATACACGTATATATTGGTATACATTAATTAGGTTGATAGGACCTAGGAGTTTCTAGGACCAGTTATTCTGGGATGACTTCACAGAGGAAGTGAGTTTGTGGGGGGGGGGGGGAGTAAAGTATACTATGAGTGGGGGCATTGATGAAAAGATTCTAAGCCAGGAATGAGTGAGTTTTAAGTGGAAATTTTAAGAAAAATGTTTTTACTCTAGTGGAAAATACAAGATGGGCAATAATGAAAAGAATGTGATATAACTTGGGAATGGGAAGGGAATCATTTAGTGGAAACTTTAAAATATTATGAGCATAAAAACTTAGAGAAATGGTATCCAAGAAGATTTTCATTTAGAAGTCATCTAGGACAGATAATAACTAAAACCATATGAATGGATAATAGCAGCAACAATAACTTAATATTTATGTAGAGCTTTAAGGTTTGCAAAGTTTTTATATGTATTATTTCATTTAATACAAAAATCTTTTGAGGTAGATATTATTATTATTATCATGCCCATTTTGCAAATGAGAAAATCAGGGTTGAGAGAAAAAAGTTAAATTACTTTCCCAGGATGACAGGAGTAGAACTCAACTCCAAATCCAACACTCCATCCACTATGCTAAGCTAGCTAATAGCCAACCTTTATAGGACACTTTGAACATTACAAAGAACTTTAAATACATTCATTGATCCTCACAATGACTCTGGTTGTTGCTGATAGGTACTAGTTTTATACTTCTTGCACAGCTGTATGAATAGAGGATGAATGAATTTAAATGATTTGCCCAGAGTCAAAACACCTAGTAAGCATGTGAGGCAAGATTTGAACTATTGTATTCCTAACTCTCAGGTCCACTGCTCTAGACACCCTACCTCTATGGAATTACAAAAAGAGGGAGAAGAACAAGAAAGCATCATTGTTTAGTGGAAAGAGTTTTTTCATTTAGAGACAGAGGTTCTGAATTTGAGTTTTGCCTTCTGCCATTTACTTCTTATATTTGTTTTGACAAATTTCTAAACTTCTTAGGACTTCAGTTGGCAAATATGTAAAACAAGAGGGTTGGGTTTCATGAGCTTTAGGGTCTATTATAACACAGTGGATAGAGCACCAGTCCTGAAGTCAGGAAGACCTGAGTACAAATCCAGCCTCAGACACTTAATAGCTGTGTGACCTTAGGCAAGTCACTTAATAACCCTGATTGCTTCACATCCAGGTCTATCTCCAATCATCCTGATTCATATTTGGCCACTGGATCCAGATGATTTCATAGGAGCGAACAAGTCTTGTGACTTAGCACTGCACCCCACCCCACCCCCAAATTCAATTCACTTGCTTGTCATGGCATCATCTCCCTAGTATCATGGTCTTCTTAGAGACCAAAGGACAAACATCATTACATCTCTAAATAGGTTATGCTCCTCTCAACAGAGGCACAGGACTAAACTTTGTGAAGCACTCCAAATGGTGCAGGGAAAGAGACAAAACACTACTGGTGGAACAGAACATTTGAATAAGTG
The DNA here is from genome assembly GCF_037893015.1 of Macrotis lagotis. Lineage (NCBI taxonomy): Eukaryota > Metazoa > Chordata > Mammalia > Peramelemorphia > Peramelidae > Macrotis > Macrotis lagotis. Next base: position 503,841,105 of record NC_133666.1, read on the forward strand.
TTGGAAGATCTGTGGGAAGCTTAACCAGAACACTTTGGAGTGTCTCAAGTTTCCAAATGACCAGGATTTCTTTTACTTTCTCAATGGAGTATTCTACCCCTGCTTTACCAAAGGGGAGCCATGCAGCAAATATTCACAGGCATATTCAGCAAAAATATATGTATATATTCTTCCAATCCTCTTATCAAAATAAGTGACTTGTAGCCCTTAATGTGTGGTGGTCAAAGAATAATGATAGGAACAAAACAAAAGCAAACTCTGGACACAGATTTAAAAATAAACACAGTCCCACTGACTTTGGGTCCAAATCTGACTTTTTAGAGAAGAGAAACCTACCATTTAGGTGTGCCTGTCTGATTTCTTGATGCTGATTACTTGGGGGGAAGGCAAAATATTCATTAGAGGTTGGATCCTTATAATTTAGAGGTATGATGTTTTCATTGCCCCATCTAAGACTGAACCCTTGAGAGTTTTTTAAGACAGACCCTAACAGTCTTACTTCTTACAAGTCTAAATCAATGAGCATATTTTTGTAGAAACTAGCAATAATCTGAGAATTTAAAACTGATATGCTGAAAGATTAAAATAATCCTTTTACCTTCGGTATCAGAGCAATTCTACATTTGAAAACTAGGCTCCATTCATCCCAATCCTATCTTGTTGCCATATTTACACTAAGTTAATATGTACCTATTTTATATTACTCTTAAGTCTTTTCCATGTGGGTATGCTCTATTTGCTCAGATAAAACTTCAGAGCCTTCAGAAGGATAAAGACAATAGGAACTGACCTTGGTGGAGTTGACTATGAACTCAAGGGCATTCACAACTAGGCGGAAAGTGAATACTGGAATCTGACTTCAAGTTAGGACAGTGGCCCTGGCTTCCAGTAGTAGGCCCTTTAATCATCAGAAAACTCTTTGTGTTATTGAGATAGGATAAATTCTTCATGAATCTTTAACTTTAGGGAGTTCCCATGGTCTTAGCCAAGGTGTTCTAGATTGTATTCTATGTAGTTGAACACTGCATCACAATTTCTCCCTGAACAAATGGCATTATCCCCTTGGTTGGGGCTAGAATGCTGCAATCAGGAGAAGAAAGTGAGGGTCTTCTCCTCTCAGACTGATTCCTATGAGAAGGCAAACTAGGTCATCTTTTGCCTCAATTCTTACCTAATTTTTAATTACAGAATGAGTGTTGTCTCAGACAAATTGAGACCTGGGAAAGACCTTAGCTTAAAAAGACCCAAGTCTTTCACTGCATCTGGAGCCATCACCAGTTGGGTTCTGACCTATGTCTTGCCACTGAACTCTGATGACTCTGGAAGCCAGAATGAGGTTGGTGACTTTGCACAGCACTGCTTCACTTAAATCCAACTCTTGCTGGCCAAGATATCACCCTCCTGATGCCATTGGTCTTCTTTTTGCAGGGCAGTGGGGTTAAATGACTTGCCCAAGGTCACACAGTTAAGTAATTATTAAGTGTCTTGAAGTCACATTTGAACTCAGATCCTCCTGACTCCAGGGCTGGTGCTCTATCCATTGCACCACCCCCACTGGTCCTCTTCAAGAATGAAGAATCCAATAACAAATAAGTTCTCCCCATTGGAATAGCACCCTATTGAATGAGTGATGCTTCATGTGCCAAAGGAGATTTTCAACTTCCCTCTTAGATACAATATTTAATGAATGAATGAAAAAGCATTTATTAAGGGCTTACTATCAATCAAAAAGCATTTATATGTCAGCCACTGTGCTAAGCTTTTGATGGAACAAAGACACATTCCTGTCCCCAGGGAGCTTACATTGAAATGGGTGAGACAACTTATATTAAACAGTGCATTGAAGAATATATAGATAATAGGTGGAAGGTAACATTAGGGAAGATGGCACTAGAAGGTAGAATTGGGTGAGGACAGATAGGAAAGATCCTGGAGGAAGCAGCAACTGAGCTGAGTCTTAAAGGTAGCCCCTATTTTGCAGCCTCTTTTCTTTTGTTATAGCTTGGTCCAAAGCTTACATGACTGAGTAATAGTCAAAATACCCATTCCCACCAGGTCACAGGTTTATATATGTCCATAGATAAAAGCATGATATTTATAAAGTAGATACGAGGTAACCTTAGAAGGAAAATATTCACAGTTGTTGGGGAGGTGGAGTTTACTTCTTGAGGTGATTTTGAAAGGAACCCAAAGATCCTAAGAGGCAGTGAGAGCTTTCCAGGAATGGGGGAGAGCCAATGTGGAGGAACAGAGATGAAAGATGGAATACTGAGGATCAATGAATAGATCAGATTGTCTTGTCTAAGAATCCATGGAGGGGAGTAATGTGTAAGAGGACTGGAAAGATAGAAAAGGGATAGATTGTGAAGAGTTTCAAATGCCAACCAGAGCTCAAGTGAACTGAATTATCATAACAAAACTCTTCCAATAGGTTGACTTAGTCATTGGATCATAGATTAAGAACTAGAAGGGATGTGGAGGTCATCTAGTCAGTCCATCATTTGTAGATAAGGAAATTGAGGCCAAGAAAGATAAATATACTTCCAAAGTATAATATATATGTTTTCCTTTCAGGTCATGTAAAGTTAAGGAAAGAGATAAATGTCTTATTTGGAAATGAGGCAAGAGATATATTTGGAGAGTTTCCCAGAGCCTAAACTCTAGATGGGAGCAAATGAGTCAACTTGGGATAAATTAATGAAATGTTGTAGGTGAATGATTTTATATTGACCATAACAGTAAAGAAAATTCAAGGTATATTAGAAGGGTGAAAATAAGCAACTACTATATTCCAGACACTGTTTTATAAATATTATCTCACTTTATCTTCATAACAACCCATTAATAGTTATTATTATTATTATCATCATCATCATCATCATTATCATCATCATTCCCATTTTATAGTTGAGTAAACTGAGACAAATGGTTTAAGGGCCTTGTCTAGATTCACACAGCTTGTAAATATCTGAGCCTGGATTTGAACTCATGTTTTCTTGACTCCAGCCCCTGCTTTCTATTCACTACATCACCTCGATTCTTTGAGTTAAGAGATTGGCTTTGGCAAATAGAAGGAGAAATGAAAGATGAGAATGGTGTAAAATCTAGAGGTTGTGAAATAAAAGAGGGAAGAAAAGGAGCTTATGGGGGAAATACCTTGACAAGTCTTAGTAATAAAGATTTTGAATCTTCTATTGAGATGGAGTCGAATGAGGTAGTATAGAGAGCTTGAGGAGAAAGAATTTCTGGAATAGTCACTGTGGGGAATATAGTAGAGAAAGGAGTTGTTCAATTGAGGTTGACTTCCTGGACCAAATCAGAACCATAGTCAAGGAATGACAAGGGAAAACATAGAGGAGCCAACCCAGATTTGGAACTTCATCAGTACTAGACCCAATACAAGCCATGTTCTGACTTTTTTAAAGAAAAATCTTACTGGTGAGAGGCACGAGCCAAAGAGAGGGATTGTGAGTCATTTCTAAGAATAAACCTGCTCTGTATAAATGGAAAACTGGACTTTGAGGCTACAGATTACCATTATTATTGTAATTTTTTCTGTTGTAGTATTATAATATTGAATTTGAACTGGCATTTATATTTTGCCATTTACCTTCACATTCTTCATCTCACTGATCCTCTTAATTGTGAGTGCACTTTCCTTATTCAAACCATTTTGTATTTACTGTTTAATTGCAAATTGTATTACCCTAGTAGAATGTAATCCTTTTGAAGGGAGAGAGTCTTTGTGTTTTTATCTTTGTATATTCAGTGTCCTGCCTAAAGCACAGTAGATGCTTAATAAATGTTTGTTGAATTGAAGTTTGCCAACACACTTGGTAGTGTGCCACCTTTTCTCTGCAGAACACTTTGGATTTAGATTTTAGCTGTAGTTTTTGCTTTCTTATTTCAGTTTCAGTCTCTTGGATTCTGATACTGCTAGGAATTTCTAGTTTCCAACATGTCCTCATCCCTGGGTTACATTCACTTGTACCCTGCCCCCCCCATTTCCCTCAGCCTTTGTCATTTTCCTAATTACTGGCATTATATCTGCTTTCCTGTGGGATATAGGACACTCCTCCATCCTCACATTGCCTGTATCTTGTTTTTTCCAAAACCTAATATGGGCTGAGAAAATAATTGCAAAGTAATAAAGGGAGTTTTGCATTCATGTGAAATGTGTCAGAACAGATGCATGGTGCAGGAATTGGATAAGCCTACATAGCTGCTTTAAAAAATCTCAGGTAGTTCAGTCTTGTTTAAAAGCCAAATGCTTGACATTTTTTCTCTGACCAAGATGAGTCAAGTCTAATGAACTTGAAGCACCCTTCATCCATATATCTGCACTAAATGTCTCTCTCTTGCATACTTCCTGTTACTTAAACAGCCAGAAAGAATCACTTATTCACTAAGGTTGAGGTAAAGACTCATGAAAATATCTTTTCTCCTCCTCCTCCCCAAGGACTATTAGAGCTTTCTTTTAGGAAAAAAGCATTATAATTTAAAAGTTTTTCCAAAGGTCTACTAAAATAACCTAAATGGAAGAACAACCATCTGTAAAAACCTCAAAATTCAAGATCAAGGTTGTCAATCAAGAGAAGTGATATTCTGCCAACTCAAAATACAGTGTCTTTGATAAACGTTATGACTCTCACCTTGTCCCCTGTAAGATCATGGGGATCCTGAATGTTCTTTATAGGAAGAACCTTTTAAATGGAAACAGTCAAAGGTATTAATTAAATTTATTATGATGACTAGAATCTGAGCCTCGAAGGAACAATAGAAAAACGAATAGAAAAGGATTTAAAAATGTTATTGCAATAACATTTCTTAGGCCATGATTCTTTGAAAGCTACTCTACTGAGGAAAATAGTTATAATAACCTTATTTTTAAAATGTCTTAAAACTGAGGATTATAGATTTAAAGCTGGAAGTAATCTTCAAGATCATTTAGTCCAACCCTTTCATTTTACTTATGAGAAAACTAAGTCTGGAGGGGTCATTTTCTCTGCCTGTATTCATTCTTGGAATACTCTCCTTTCTCATTTCTGCTTCTTGCCTTCTGTGGGTTCTTTCAAATCCTAGCTAACATCCCACTTTCTAAAGGAAGTTTTCTCTGATTCTTCTTAATGCTAACACCTTTCCTCTATTGATAATTTATCCATCTATAGATTATTTATACAAAGTTGCTTATATGTTGCCCCCCCATTAGTCTGTAAGAACCTTGAGATTAGGGACCATCCTTTTGCCTTTGAATCCCTAGGTTTTAGTATATTGCTTATAGTATGCATGTATCTACATATACATATATATGTGTGTGTTTATATTTATATAGTATATACAGCATTTAGTAGATGCTTAATATTTTTATTTATTTTTTATTTAAGGCAATGGGGTTAAGTGGCCTGCCCAAGGTCACATAGCTAGGAAATTATTTAGTGTCTGAGGCCGGATTTGAACTCAGGTTCCGGTGCTCTATCCATTAAGCCATCTAACTACTCCCTTTTTTCTTATTTCTATTTATTTTTAATAGATGCTTAATAAATGTTGACTGTTTGACTGATTGATTGGCTGTCCAGGTTAATCTGGGTTTCAGATTGGTACACATACACATCACAGTTATCTCTTTCACATCACAGAGTTTAGGGGCATGGAGTCCCTTGATCTGAAAAATCCATGTAAATTTTTTAGTCCTTTCCTCATACTAGAGAAATCTGATTTTTTTCTTGTATGGAGTATTTACAGCACCTTATTATAAATTGGGTTAAGTTTTTGATCATTGGCTCTGTGTTGATTGCTGGCCCTTGCATGTCCTCTGAGATTTCAGAAAAACCTCCCCCCAAATTCCCATTTAATTTCTTATATCAACTTGCAATGTATTGAAACCACATTGGGAAGGGATAACCATATTTCTTTTCTCTGGAGGTTTTCCTGGTAAAGTACTAGCAACAGTTTTTACATTTTTTGGACACATCTCCCTTCTCTCTCCAATTTTTTAAATTTGTCCTGCAGAGAATAGCTGGTCTACAGGGTCCTGAATCTTCATTTCCCCTTGTGGGCCAATCTGTCTTCCCCAGTTACATTCAGGTCTATAGCTTCCCTCCTTGTGAATCTTCTTGGGATAAAACAGCAGCAAGAAGGAGGGAAGAAAAGAAAAAAGGTAACAGAGAGGTTGCCTGTTTCCTCACCTTCAGCTATGACTGGAGCTCAGCAGGGATGCCCAGCCCCAGCCTTCTTCTTCAAGGACATTGATCCCAATCATTTTTCGCACCTTCTGTATTTCATAAGATCAATAAAAAGTCCTGAATTGAGAATATAAAAACTCTCTAGGGGCAAACTAATTGGTGCTAGTTAAGTGAATGATCTTTGTTTCCAATGGCAAAATTATTTTCCCTTTCCCCCCGGGAGGTTGAAGAAGAAGAGGGGGTGGTGTTTCTTCATGACTTTCATCAATGATTTTGAGTTGGAGGGATGGTATCACAGAATCAGAAATTTAGAGTTGGAAGGGATTTTAATGATCTAAGTGTTCAATCTTCCCCCCCCCCCCTTTCCTATTTCTCAGTTAAGGAAGCTGAGAAAATGACTTGCTAGAGTCATATAACTATTCAGTGTCTGAGGCAGGATTGAGACTCAAATCCCCCAGTCTCTGGGTTCAGCAAGCTATGTGGTCAGTAGGACAGCACTCTAGTGAGAAAGTTATCTAGCTACTCTGGTTCCAAACTTAGGCGAACTCTGCATTCACTGCTCTGGAACAGGTAGTTGAATGGTAATTTAGGGAGACAGCTAGTAGGTGAGTAGTTGAACATCTCCCTCAGTTCATTGTTTAGAGAGAGAGAGTTCCTATTCTGATCCCTTATGTGGCCACAATTTTGTTGCTGTTGTTGTTGTTATTATTATTATTATTATTTTATTATCAGTGATTTGCCCTAGCCCTGGACTCACCAAGGTAAAGAGCCTCCAATGACCTGTAGATCACTTGAAAGACTTAAAAAGAGTGAAATAAGGCCCAGGCCAAGCTTTGCAAATGTGTTCTTATCTCTTTAAAAAGGGAGCAAATACCAAAAAAAAATCTAGAGAGTGAGTTAACCCAGATCCTTTGCAGACTCAGATTCTGTGACCCCAGTGGCAACAGATGTTTCAGAAAGAGATTTTTTAAGGTTTTCCAGAACCACCCTGTGTTTTACTCCCTAACAAAGCCTGACCATCACAGAGCAAACCACTTCCAATACCGTTAGTCCTAAAGGGATTGATTTCCTAGAAATTTTGCCCTTATAACTAAAATAACTCCTTTATTTACTAAGCAGGGTTATTATTATTATTTTTAACCACTTTATGTAATGAGCCTCTGGCTAAAAACCACATCCCTCTCTCTTCTCCCCCAAGTAATGCTGCATCCTCTTAGGAGATTGTCAGCTATTTTGTCATTAGCCAACCACCTTAACTAGTTACTGTTGAGCCAAGCATGATGGATCAATTATAAGGGCAGGGCAACTTTATATTCATAAAATAAATAAAGCTTCTGGTACAAGAAAATGCCAATTATTTCATGGTTTACATGGAACAGTTAGGCAACTTCTTAAATAAATCCTGTCCCCACAATTCTACTGATCTATTTTAAAAAATTGAACCTATGATTTTATTGATTTAGGGAACTTCTAATGGGGAACTTCCATCTACCAATGAAGGTCAACACTCTGGAGCCCTGAGAAGATTTGGGTCTTGCTCAGAGTTATAGCCAGTATGTGGCAGAAGCAGGACTTGAACTCAGTTCATGCTGACTCCAAGGCTAGCTCTCAGACTGTTATACAACATCATCACTCATTCTTATGGTTTTGTTATTCAGTCCTTTCAGGCAGGTTCAATTCTTCACGACCCCATTTGGGGTTTTCTTGGCAAAGATACTGGTGTGCTTTTCCATTTTCTTCTCCAGCTCATTTTACAAATAAGAGCACTGAGGTAAACAGGGTTAAAGTGACTTCCCCAGGGTGACACAATTAAGTATCTGAGGGCATATTTGAACACAGGAAAATGACTCCTGACCCCAGGCCTGGAGCTCCATCCATTGCACCACCTAGTTGCCACATAAGATAAAGCACAAACTCTTTTTTTTTTTTTAGGTTTTTGCAAGGCAAACGGGGTTAAGTGGCTTGCCCAAGGCCACACAGCTAGGTAATTATTAAGTGTCTGAGACCGAATTTGAACCCAGGTACTCCTGACTCCAGGGCCAGTGCTTTATCCACTACGCCACCTAGCCACCCCAAGCACAAACTCTTAATCCAGGAATTGAAATTAAATTAGAATAGAATTAAAACTCTTTCCCTAATTCTTTTTACTTATAATTCTCCTTACAGGAATGCTTCACATCAGCCCTATTGATAAACTCATTGTCATTTAAACATATCATATGCTGTCTTATATTTTCTGTGCATTTGTCCACATTGTTACTTCAGCTTGGAATTTCCTTTCCTCTCCATCCCCTCCTTTATTTAAATCCTACCCCTTTTTCAAGATCAAGCTCTGATGATCTGCTTCCTATGAGAAAACTTCTGGCCCTAATTGAGCTCTCCCTCTTCTCTTTAAATCCTTTACCTCTTGTTACTGGAAACTCTCCTTAAATTGGGAATTATCTTTGTTTTTATCTCTTCAATTGGATTGTAACTGCAGGAACCTTCTTTCATATAGTCTATTTCTTCCCCTTCCCTTCCTCAAGTTTAGGACAGAACCGACTGTGACCATAATAGACTCATATGACTTTTTAATTTTACTTCTCAGTATTAAATTGAAAGGGTTAGGCTAATCCTTGAAGATCATTCAAATTCAAGTCTATTCAAAGATAACCTACTCTCTCTAGCTGTATTCTCTTTCTGTATCATAGGATCATTAGAGATCATCAAATCCAACACATTCATTTTAGAGATAAGGAAACTGTGGGGAGACAGGTTGAGTTATTTAAGGACAATAACTAGCCAACCCAACCTTTGAATGAATACTGGAGCTAATACTAATATACAATGAATAGGGTTGGTGGGGAACGTACTAGTCCTTTTGGAAGAGTTTTTTTCTTTTAATTCCTGACCCTAGAATATCTGTTACTCAATTCTTTAGAAAACCTTAGTTGGGGTAGAGCTTGTGACAACAGCTTCCCTTCCATACTGACAGACTCTTACTACTTGTCCCCTATTCTCTATTTCATACAGAAGTCTCCTACTTCCCAGTCTTTTGGCTGTGTTGGCATCCAGAGAGTTTATTGAAACCATAAGAGGGGGCAAGTGGCACACTGGATTGGGCTCTGGTCTGGAATCAGGAAGTTGTTTAGTCATTTCATTCATGACAGACTCTTTGTGATTGATAACCTAATACTTGAGTCACATTGAGATAATGTGTAATTAGTAATTTATTGTTATTCAGTTGTGTGTGACTTAGTGACTCCATTTGGGGTTTTCTTGGCAAAGGCATTTGTGTGTTTTGCCATTTCCTTCTCTAGCCTAATTTACAGATGAGAAAACTGAGACAAATGGGTTAAGTGGCTTGCCCAGGGTCACTTAGCTAGTAAGTGTCTGAAGTCAGATTTGAACTCACAAAATGGATCTTCCATACCAAAGGCCACTGTACCACCTAGCTGCTCTTTCAAGGATTGGCAAGTAACTAATTTAAGGACTCAGGTCAGTCTTGTGCTGGTTCAATAATTTTACCTTTAGTGGTATAATATGACTGCCCCCCCCGCAGTCATATTATATTCATAGCCCCAGAATGTCTGCCCTTTCAACTTTCAATGGTTCTTGCCATGCCTATCATGGTGACCATGGATGATGGGGAATCAGGATTCAATTCCAGAGGCTAAACCTCCTACCACGTCAAGGAGGCTAGCAGATTGCCCAGCCTGGGGAGGTAGTGACAAAAAATATCAACACAGGACTCTTTTGAAGCCCTGTAATTGGAATGAGTATACTTTAACTGGAAGGCAAGTCTGGTGCCAGAGACACAGTTATTTTAGCTCCAATAATGTATATTAAAGTTACTGCAGGGGCGGCTAGGTGGCACAGTGGATAAAGCACCAGCCTTGGAGTCAGGAGTACCTGGGTTCAAATCCGGCTTCAGACACTTAATAATTACCTAGCTGTGTGGCCTTGGGCAAGCCATTTAACCCCATTGCCTTGCCCAAAAAAACCTAAAAAAAAAAAGTTACTGCAGTCAAAAAAAAATGGGTCACTGAACAAATGAGAGTTAACTACAAGGTAATTTCTGTATATCATTTTCTTCTCAGTGACTAGAGATTATGTCATATTAAGTTGATTTATACAAAGCAAAGCTTTAAGACCAAATACAGGGAAAGAAAGACTATCATGTCAGAAAAAGCAATGAATGGGCAATCAGAAGACCTGGGTTTGAATCCTACCTCAGTTACTGACAAATCTATGTATGGGTAGTTAAGTGGCACAGTGGATAGAGTGCCAAACCAGGACTTGGGAAGACTCATCTTTGTGAGTTCAAATGTAGACTCAGGTATTCACTAGCTTTGTGACCCTGGGCAAATCACTTAATTCTGCTTGCCTGGGTTTCCTCATCTGTTAAAGGAACTGGAGAAGGAAAGGACAAAGCACTTCAGGATCTTTGCCAGGAAAACCTGAAATGGTGATACAGAGAGTTGGAAATGACTGAACAAAGTTTTGTGATTATGGATAAATCAGTTTCTTCATCTGTGCAATGGGAATGATAATGCTAGTATATAACTCATTTAACCTTGCTTCTCAGGGAATATTGCAATATCTTTCAAAGAGGTTTCTTAGCTTCTAGTCTCTCGCCTCTGAAAATTGTTCTCTATAGAACAGTCAAGTTAAAATTCCTATGGAACAACTATGACTATCTCATTCCTCTGCTCAAAAAGCTAAAGTGGCTACATACTTCTTTGTCTGACTTTTAAAGACCTTTACAATCTGACTTCAGTCAACCTCTATTCCACAAACACTTGGAATGCCTTTTTTCCTCACCTCTACCTCTTGAAATCATTAGTTTCCTTCAAGGAAGCTTCTTCATATTTACTTTCTAGATTTGGCCTTTCTCTTAGTCTTCTAGAGTTTCCCCCCCCTCTTCTAAAATTACCAGAGACCTGGGTAAGCAGGACCTACCTGTGCTGACATCCTGGAGGGGCAAACATTGCCTTTCTCCTGGGTGGAAGATGAATTCTTTGTGACTGTCTTATTGGCTCTTCTACTCAGGAGAAGAGCATCATTCATATGCTCTCTTTGGGGTGTACTTGCTCTAAACTTGTCAGTGCTCTGAGAAGAATCTAAATTACTTTAGGGCAGGAGCCATTTCTCTCTCCCTTCCTTCCTTCCTTCCTTCCTTCCTTCCTTCCTTCCTCTTTCTCTTTCTCTCTCTCTCTCTCTCTCTCTCTCTTTCTTTTTGTCTGTATGTCTATCTGTCTGTCTCTTTTTTCTGTCTTCCTTTCTTTTTAACATTGAATACCCATGGCTCAGCACAGTACCTTGTATTAGAAGGGATTTCAGATATATTTTCTGAATTAGAAGTACTTTATAAGATGCTATATAAATGCAAATTATAATTGGAAATATTAACCCCAAATGCATTCTCTTTGATGTCAGTCCTTTAAATTACACTGAATCCAAGGAAGAGAGAACTAACTGATAAGCCTTTCTAGAAGACCAAGATCTGTGAGTTCAATGGGGAAAGGATTAGGACCACCTGCAGGAAGCAGGTGAGAGGAGAAAAGTTTGTTATCTATCCCTGAGAACAAGAACAAAACAGGCAAAAAGGCAAAAAAAAAAATAAAAAGAGTCAGTTAAGCAGCAATAAAAGCTAATTAGAGTGGATTATTCTAAGGGAACAGTTGGTGGTTAATCATTTAAAACCTTTGGTTAAATCTGAAAGACTGGGTATTGGAATCTTCTTGGTTTTTGGCATGTTTGGGGTCTGAAGTTGTCACCACAGATTAAAATGGAGAGGATCACATAAATCAGATTTCTCTCTGAGGGCCCGCTGTGTCAATTCCAGAACAACAAAACCCATTTGGGAAAGGGGAAATTGTTTGGAGAAGAAAGGTGATGGTATTATTGGGAAGCATGGAATTCTCAGTTGGGAGGGAGGGCAAGAAAGATGGTAACAAACCTTTATATAAATCATGCTCTACATCCCAGGCACTAAACTAAACATTTGTTGTTTATGCAAATAATGATGATGTCTGTCCTTTGTTCTGGAAGAAAATCATGACTGTAACTAAGTCACAAGCATGTGACTTAGATTTGATTGGGGTGGGGGGAGCTGTGCTAAGCTAAGAAGCTGTCCTTCTCCTTTGGATCCATCTGGATTCAGTGTCCAGATATGAATCAAGAGGACTGGAGATGACCTTGAATATGAGGCAATCAGGGTTAAGTGACTTACCCAAGGTCACACAGCTAGTAAGTGTTAAGTGCCTGAGGCTGGATTTGAACACCCTTCTTCCTGCTTCCAAGGTCAGTACTCTATCCACTGTATCACCTAGCTGCTCTGTGTTGGATGGAATAAAGAACAAAAAAGTGATTTGTTGTTGGGAAGTCACCCAGTCTCCTTCATAGCACAGTGCAGAAGGTAATACTTCAATTGACCTTTGACCAATCAATAAAAATAACTAATAGCCGACCTTTATATAAGCCTTATTTGAAATCAGTCAACAGTTCCTTATTAATAGCTTAGTATATAGTAGACACTGGGCATGTGTTTGTTGGGAGGGGGCAGGATTATGATCTCTGCTAGGTGGAACAGTGAGTGAAGATCTGAAATTGGAAGACCTAGTTTTGAATCCTTTCTTAGATCCTTTAACTGTTAGATCCTGGGCAAGTCACTTAATCTCTATGGGTTTCAGTTTTCCTCACCTGCAAAATGGGGATAATAATAGAATTGACCTTATAGGGTTGTTGTGAAGGTCAAATGAGATAATATATGTAAGGTGCTTTGCAAACCTTAAAACTCTATAAATATACATTATTCAATGTTCACTATTTATCAAGATGTACCCACATGATAAAAAAATCTACCTGTACCTCTTTAAGCTGAAGCTGTCTTTTCTAGAGGAATTACTTCATTTTTTGTTCTGTTAGGTCTCTGTCACATCTAATTCTTTGCTTTAGCTCTTACAGTGACCAGGAAGTTGAGAGCTAGGATGTTGGCAGCAACCTGAGGGACAACATGATATATTGGTTAGAGCCTAGACTTAGAGTAGGGAAGAACTGAGGTCAAATTCAGTATCTGATATCTACTACCTATGTGACCCTGGGCAAGTCAAATAACCTCTGTCTGTATCAATTTCCCCATTTATAAAATGATAGCAACTACCTTCCAGGGTTGTTGTGAGAATAAAATGAGATCACATTTGGGAAGCACTTTGTAAACCTTACAGCATTAAATAAATGATAGCCATTATCATATTATATATTTATATATAATATCAAACACATAAATAATATATTATTATAATTATTACAGTATTGTAATCGGTACTTAGCAAAGGTTTATTGAATTGAATTGCATTTCAAATTCAACCTCATATACTTACTAGGTATGTGATCTATGGCAAATCACTTAACTATTCTGTTCCTCAGTTTCCTCAACCGTAAAATAAGAGGGTTGGACTTGACAGGCTGTTAAGTCCCTTTCTATATCTAATAGTGGAGGAGATTGATTGTCGCTTCATCTCCTTAGGCCTCAGTGGTGAGGTGAATAGAGTGCTAGGTTTGGAATCAGGAAGGCATCTTGAGTTTATATCTAGTTTCTCACTGTGTGACCCCAGGCAAGTCCCTTAACCCTGATTGCCTAAGTCTCCTCATCTGTGAAATGAGCTGGGGTAGGAATCATTCCAGTATCTTTGCCAAGAAAACTCCAAAGGGTGTCATGAAGAGTCAAGCTTGAATAAAACAACTGAACGATAACAAAAATAAAGGGGATATGGTGGGAGATGAGTTAGATTGTGACTCTACCACTACTACCTGTGAATTTTGGACAAGTTATTTAATCACTGTGGGCTTTAGTTTTCTCAGTTGTATATGAGGGGTTTGAACTAAATGACCTTGAAGGTTTTCAGAGGTTGGACTAGGCCAAGTTTTCAAGGGTACCTTTCAGCTCTAAATTCCATAATCCTTTGACTCATACTCCCCTTAGGGTGGTAAATTTCTGTATTTTGGTCTTTAGAATATTTTCACTTCTTGATTTCCTTTCCTCATCCCATGGTAGTCCTAATGAATATTGGTGAACCAGGAATAGTGGAGAATATTTTTGCTTTTTCTACCTCTCTCACTCTATTCTAACTACCCTAGTTGTTGTCTGTCCTTCATTTTGGACTCAGGGATGTGATGTCATGACATGCAAATGAATTGAATTTAAGTGAGGGAGGCTACAGAGTCACCAGTCTCATTTTTTCCTCCAGATCCATCCGGATGCAATGGTCAGATATGGATCAGGAATGACTGTAAATGACTTTGGAAGCAGTGGAAGATCAGGTCTAAGTTTGACTGAGATAATACCCATTCAGTGATTAAGGCTAGGTAAGAAAAAATGATTGCTATTTACATTCACTCTTGACTACCCTTGTAGGAATCAGGAAAAGTCCAGAAATATCCAGAGGAAAACGAGAAATTTATTTTGTGAAGGGAATAATCTAGCCTCTTAGGAGATGGGACAGGAAGAAGCAGTAGCCTGTCATTCTTATCTAGAGGCTTGAAGACATGGGAAATATGACTGTCTGACTTTACAGAAGTTGCTTGATCTTTTTCCCCCCATCTCCTTGAGGACCCTCTCACTCCCCAGTGAGCACTTTCCCCACTTTCCTAATAGTCTGATGTAACCAGTGCCTGGGTACCTACTGAATTTCTTTCAGCATAGCGGGCCTCTGTTATCAGAAGAGTATTTGATTTCCTGTGCAGAGAATGTGTTGGGTAATGTGGTCTTTCCCCAAACCCCTGGGGTGGTGGCACCGCCAGGCACACTGATGATGGAAACTACCATCAGCAGAGTGGGAGGCTATTTTTTAAAGCAGTAACACCAGCTGTCAAACAAGTTATGCATTCCACACTCTGTAAGTAAGCTGGGTGAAAAAGACTGGATTGATTCTTGGAGGTCTTGCCAGAGTCTTCAACCCCATGAAAACCTCTTGAAAGGGACAAACTGGCTTCCATGAGGCAATATACAGGTGATGGGAACATATAAATGGTTTAAAATACAATGTCCATCAATAAGAACACATATGTGCTTTTGTGCCAATAAAACAAAAGATAAAGAAGAGAAGAATTTCACATCTGCAGATATTTCATTCAGCACAAATGGGAAAAAAATCCAGATGTAGGAGGGAGGAGAAGGGTTGGATATCTATGTGTGTGGTGGTAGGAGTGGGGAGGGAATTTGAGGATAGAGAACAGTGGCCTAAAAAGAATTTACACTTAAGGTGCTAAAAGAGAAAAATATCCAGGAGGAGATCAAAATGTGTGTCTATTTGAAATTCTAAAAGACACTGTGGATAAGAAGGGGAGAATCCATCCATGTAGAACAATAGAACTAACCTCTGACAAACCCTTGCATTGTTCAAAGAGCTGAGACAAATGAGAGAGCAAATAAAGAATAAAGTCAGGAAGTTGGAGAAGATAGAAGTTAAAAATGTCAGGAAAGACTAGAATAGTCACCTGTGACCCAGTAGAGCCATATCTATCACTGCCAATTTCCAAAAAGGATTAACAGCTATCTCAGTTTACAAAGGTAAGGGGGTTGTGACTTGAAGATAATTAGGGAAAGGTTTTGAGAGTATAATTTAATAGTAGCTAAGGGTTCCTCCTTTCCCAGGTTGGTTGCTACCCCAACTCACATATTCTGGTTTGTCTCATCAATGTTGAAAAAAGCCTGAAACTTGTCACAGCTCCAATATGCCACAGGTACCTGATACCCACTGATAGTCAGACAATGACCAGTCATTAATTTTCTATCATGCACAGAGGGGCAGACAGGTGGCATAGTGGATAGAACACTGGCTTTAGAGTCGGGAGAAAGGGAGTTCAAATCCAACTCAGACACTTGACACTAAGTAGCTGTGTGAGCTTGAACAAGTCCCTTAATGCTGATTACCTCACATCCAGGGCCATCTCCAGTTATCCTGATTCATGTCTGGCCACTGGACCCAGATGCCCTGGAGTAAAAAGGTGAGACTAGTGACTTAACTCAGCCCCCCTCACTCACATATAATTCATGTACCCATCACAGCATCACCTCCCTGATGTTATAGTCCTCTTCAAGAATGAATGACCAGGTTGGCTAGGTGGCACAGTGCATAGAGCATCGGCCCTGGAGTCAGGAGTACCTGAGTTCAGATCTGGCCTCAGTCACTTAATAATTACCTAGCTGTGTGGTCTGGGGCAAGCCACTTAACCCCATTTGCCTTGCAAAAAAAAACCCGAAAAAAAAAAGAATGAAGGACAAATCTCATTATGCATAGGCACTGAAGCGATTTGGTATACAAAGAAAAGATTGTCCCCTGCCCTCAAAGAGGTCACAATCTAATGGGGGGAGAAATATGGGACAAGTGAGTGACCACATAGATGATGTTGTGGCTGTTCAGTTCTTTTTGATCTGGGTAAGTAAAAATGCAGTTCGTCACAATATAATATATTTCAAGCAAAGTCAACAAGTATAGCTCCAGAACAGGTAATGAGCTATGGGTGAAGAGCCCCAATCAAATGTCCTGGGTTCAAATGATGCTTATAACCCTTGTTACTTTGGTCAATTCACTTAGCCTTCCTTGGCTTCAGTTTCTTCACCTGTAAAATGAGTGGAAGGACTAGAATGTCTTTGAATTTTTTCCAGTCAATCAATGAGCATTTTTTTTTTGCAAGGCAAACAGGGTTAAGTGGCTTGCCCAAGACCACACAGCTAGGTAATTATTAAGTGTCTGAGACCATATTTGAACCCAGGTACTCCTGACTCCAGGGCCGGTGCTTTATGCACTATGCCACCTAGCCGCCCCTTTCAGTGAGCATTTTAAGCAGGTAATATGTATGAGGCATTGTGCTAAGGTGAGAGAGAAAGAAGATAAGCAAAAACATAGTTCCTGATCTCAGGGAGCTCATACTCTAATTAGGAAATAATGCACACAACTTTATGTACATAAACGATATGCTTATGTAAATTGGCATGTAATACCAAAGGGCAGGCACTAGCAATGCTAGGAGAGGTAGGGGTTGGGGACTGGAATGAGAGACCACTAAAAAAAGACCTCTTGAAGAAAGTGATTCACTCTGAGTCTTGAAGGAAGATTGAGGTAAGGAGGAAGAACATTCTGGGTACGGGGGAAAGATCTAGCCAGGAGATGGAGTGCCCTATTCATGGGACAGCACAAACGTACATGTCACTGGATTGTAGACTATGTAGAGGGTGATAAAGCATAAGAAGATGGAAAAGGTACGTAGTAAGGTATCATATTGTGAAGGGCTTTAAAAACCAAACAGTAGATTTCACATAAGTTGTTTTATAATAAGTTGTATATACAAAAAGTATGATCAGCTTCCTCTAAGAATCTCCTATTCTTTTCAAGCAGGGGTCAATTTAAATGCCATCTCCTGTAGGAGGGAGGCCTTTCTTGATCTCCCTAGTTCTCTCCTTGTCCCTGAAATTACTGTGTTACCAAATATATGAATACAATATGTATATATATAAAAACACTATGTATAAACTCATGTACATCTGTACATATGAGTAAACACAATGCTTATAAATGTAACAATATGAATACATTATATAAATAGATGTATATAATATATTATATATTTATATATAAACATAGCATATACCTATTTGTACATGTAAAGCTTTATAGTATAATTAAAAACCTCCTTGTATATATATATCATTCTGTCTTTTGAATCCATAACTTCTCTATCAGAGGGTGTGTAGTGTTTTTCATCAGAGTTCTTTAATCTTGCTTGGACTCATTATAAGTTCAGAATTCTCAAATCTTTCAAAGTTGTTTTATTGCTATTGTATACAGTGTTCTATTGGTTCTGCTCACTTCATTCTATACTAGTTCAAGTAGGTCTTCTCAGACTTCTCTGAAATCATCTCTGCCATTTCTTATGGTACAATAGTATTCAATTACATTAATATTCATCAATATGCATTAATAATTTGTTTAGTCATTCTCCAGTAGTTGACCAGCCTCTTAATTTCTAGGGTTTTTTTGCTTCTACTATAAGATCTGTTATAATAATTTTGTACATATATACTTCTCATTTTTCTTTAATCTTTTTGAGGATATAGACCTAGTAGTGGTATGACCAAATCAAAGGTTATGCCAAGTTTAGTGTTTCTTTGTTCATAGTTTCAAATTATTTTCCAGAACAATTAGATCAATTCAGATATTCGTGTTCCCACAGTGCCTCTAACATTTGTTTTCCCTTTTTTGCTGACTTTTCAAACCTGATGGACTTAGGGTATTCAGAATTACTTAGTCATTCAAAGCACTTTTTTTTTCACATGGGTGTGATTGTATTTCTTCCTTCAAAACTGCCTATTGGTATAGTGATCATTTATCTATTGGGAAATGAATCTTGTTCCTATAAATTGAAATCAGTTCTTTATATATCTTGAATAGAAGATTTTTTTTGTAGAGCAATGGGGTTAAGTGACTTACCCAAGGTCACACAGCTAGGTAATTATTAAGTATCTGAGGTCAGATTTGAACTCAAATTCTCCTGACTCCAGGGCCAGTGCTCTATCCACTGTGCTGCCTAGATGCCCCTGAATATAAGATCTTTATCAGAGAAATTTGCTGCAAAGATTTTTTCCTCCATGAACTGTTTTTAAGAAGAATTAGGCACTGAGTAAGGACTCACAACTGCAGAGTACAAAGTAGGTCTGCAGGACCCTGGGATCATAGATTTAGAGCTGGAAATGATCTTAGAGGTCATTTTGTCCAATTCCTCATTTTTTTCCACTAAACTAAGAAAGGCCCCCAAAAGAGGTTGAGTGCTTGATTAATAATGAGTTGCTTCCCCTGGGCCAGGTGTAACTACAGAGTTGCACTGATCATTCTTTTATACACATGTATTTCTTCCCAAGGGTAACATAGCATCCTAAAGATGTGTGAAAGGTCCTCTTTCCTACTGGGCTATTATAGCAGTTTGAACAGTTTTCAAGATGCTCCCATCAGGCAAGGACTGAGGGAATTATTCACTTTTATATGCCAGATTGCATAGAAGGTGTCAAAGCAGAACTGACTTTCCCATAGAAGAGGGTATGCATATTAGGAAGCTGTAAGTAGTCAGATTAGATGAAATCAAATGATTAATACTATTATTGATAGTTAGGACAGTATATAGAATCCTGGGTCTGGAGTCAGGAAGATTTCAAATCTGGTCTCAGACTCTTACTTGTTGGGGGATTCCTTAGCAAGTCACTTAAGCCTCTGTTTGCCTCAGTTTTCTCATTTGTAAAATAGGAATAATAATAGCACCTGTGATGATTAAATGTGATAATATTTGTAATTATCACAGTCTGGGCACATAGTAGGTCCTTAATTCTTGTTTCCTTAATTCTTGTTTCCTTTCTTCTTTTTCCACTTGGAAGGGCTGCCTAACCTACTGTAGAATAATAGAATTAGCCCACTTCTAAGTCCTTTTGATGTTTCCTAATATTACAGTATAAGGCAATTAGGAATCATTGCAGTTCTTAACCATTGTTAGAATAGATAGGAAACTACAACTCTCCAGGACTGGATCTAGACAGATGGAGCCTCTGTTGGGGAAGGGCCATGGCCTGGGGAAATCTCCTGGAAAGGGAAATTCTGGTGTTATTAGCTCCATGGGAAAGAAGTAGTAGTGACCATTTTTCCATAGAAAGGTTTGCTATCTTATCTGGAACCCTTATCTTTCTTCCCAAATGGAGCCAGTTCTCTCAATTAGCTCAGTCTCTCCTAAACTCCCCAATCTTTTGAGGTTAAAAAAAAGAAAAAGCTTAAAAAGAGGATCATCCTCTCTTTGTAGCCAGAGACTGTCCCCATAGAGAACATGACCTCAAGGGTTGTCTTTCTGGCTTTTGGTGGCTGCTATAATTCTTGTCAGTGTTTCTGAGTGTGAATGAGTAATCCAGTGACTTCTCCACTCCCTCACAAGATCTCTCAGCCCAAGGCCAAATTCCCAGGCCTCATTTAGGATTAACTTTGATGTACCCTGGGATAAGTAAGTGTACCATGAGTCAGAAAAAAACAGCAGTTTGGGAAAGCCCAGGTTTGGTGTGGTATACTTTTGTACATGGCTTTAAGGTATTTTAGGACATATTTTCTAGGAGAATCACTGCCCAGAAATGGAATTTTTGTAAGTAGAATCCCATGTTAGATATATTAGGATAGTTGGGGCTTCAACAAAGCCCTAAACTGAACCCTTTGGAAAGTGACTACTCACCCCCAATTGGTGACTCCCAATTCTTTCAATAAGAGGACTTCTTATTAACATTTAAAAATATTGTGACCTCCACATGATGTCAGCTGTATTATAAATTTCTTCCATTTGACAGAAAAGTCCTTAAGAAATTAAAATTTAAAAAAGAACTTGCATTTTATTAGTTATGACATTGTCATAGATTGAAAAATAACAAACTTGTATCCCAGAATTGGAACTCTGCATTTACTGACTAGGCTCAATTTGGGACTTGTCTTAATAATTGCTGTCTTTGACAAGCAACTCTAACCAGGGTTTCCACAGGGGAATATCAGAATTTGACCTATCTGAAAGTTTCTAGAAAAGGTGGAGTCCTCAGTTCCCATGCAAACACTCAGGAATGGTTGAATATCAGAGAGGTTTTATTTCACTTCATGGAAAAATGCAAAACTCAAAAAGAGTTAAAACAGCTTTCCTTATGGGGGTTGAGGGGAGTAGGTTTGCCCATACAAGGACAAAGAATGTGTGATTGATAGGGAGTTGACCAGATTACTTTTCTACCTGAGCCCTAGAGACCCTCTGATGTAGGTAATGTTTCTAATTCTTCTGATCTCTTCCTTGGGGGGGGGGATGTTCTTTGGAATCCCCATTTGTGGAAACACCCATGCCAGCCTTATTCACCTCTAACTCAGCTAAGATACTTTTCATACTGTCTCCTCTTTCCCTTCCCCCTTTCTTTTCCCCTTTTTATCTGTTGTCTTAACCCATTAATAATACTACTACTAATAACAGATTTATGTGAAGTTTCAAATTTTGCAAAGTGTTTTATAAATTTTATCTAGCTTTATTCTCATAATAACCTAGCAAAGTAAGGGCTATTATTAGTCCCATTTTACAAGTGAGGAAACCAAGGCAGATAGAGATTAAATGACTTGCCCATGGTCACACAATTAGTAAGTGTTTGAGGCTGTATTTGAACTTCACACTTCAGGTCTAGCATTCTAGCTACTGCAGAACCAGTTACCTCCATAGAGAATGCCATCTCTATGAACACAGGAGATGTCTTTCTTTTTGTTTATATTTTCATTTCTAGTGCTTAGACTGTTACCTAATACACAGTATGCTCTTTTTAAAAAATTATTTATTTAAGGCAATATGGTCAAGTGACTTGCCCAAGGTCACACAGCTAGGCAATTATTAAGTGTCTAAGGTGGGATTTGGACTCATCCTCCTGACTTCAGGGCCAGTTCTCTATCCACTGCGCCACCTAGCTGTCCCCTTAGTATGCTCTTAAAAGCATCATCTAATAAATGCTTTATATAGTGCTTCCCTCCAATAGGTCCAAGCTCCCCTGGAACTTTTGGTTGTTGTCCTTTGTGCTTGAAGAAGAAATGACATTTTGGGGTCAAGGTATGTGTGTTTGACTGTAGCTAATCAAGCTCAGAAGCCTCTACCATAGGTCAAGCACAAATAGTCCACCTGAATATTTGTAGTGGTGATGTCTTTATATTTCTAGATTTCATATTTCCTATAAATGACTGCAATTCTATTTTGTTTATAAAGCATAATGCCTTCTTTGATGTGGACATGCCATTCTGGGTGGTCCTATGCAAATGTATCCCAAGTCTTGTACTTGATACTAAGGTTCTTTAGAGAGACCTCAAGAGTATTCTTTTACTACTTCTTCTGACCTCTGTTTATCTTGTTTGAAATAGTCTTTTTAAAAAATTATTTTAGTTTTAAGTAACAGAACAAAGCAAGCATTTCCATAACACAGTATAATAAAAAAGATGATTGCACATGAATCTGCAAATCTACCATGTAGAATTTGATATTTCTTCCAAATATATAATGAAATAATTATGTTAATTTCTTTTTCCCCCTTTTCTCCTCTCAAGATAACTATTAGACACAAATTTATATAAATATCACATCATACTACATATTAATTATATATACATATAATAAAATTATTCATATATATACTTCTGTTATATATATACTATCTGTTATTTCTTTGGATGCAGAAAGCAACTTTGTGTCCTTTATTTTTAATTTATGTATTTATAATAGTCAAAATGAATTATTCACTCAAAGTTGTTCTTAATAACAATATTATTGTTAACTGTATGCAATGTTCTCTTGATTTTGCTCATTTTATTCTCCATTATTTCATGCAAGCTTTTCCAACCCTTTCTAAAATCATTGAAGTTATAATTTCTTTCTTTTTTTTTTGCAAAGCAGTAGGGCTCAGCGACTTGCCCAAGGTCACACAGCTAAGTAAATATTAAGTATCTGAGGCTGGATTTGAACACAGGTCCTCTTGACTCCAGGGCCAGTGCTCTATCCACTGTGCCATCTAGCTCCCCTAAGCTCATAATTTTTTATGGCACAGTAGTATTCCATCACAATCATGCACCACAACTTGGTCAGTCATTCCCCAATTGATACAAGAGTAGAAGCTGTTAGGTCTTGTAAAATCCTCCCTGTGTTTCCACAATATTTAAATTGGGGTTATTGCTTTTTTTCCTTGTTGCTTGCTATATTTTTTTCCTTTAACTTGGGAGTTTTGAAACTTGATTAAGTCATTCCTGTAAATTTTCCTTTTGGGATTTCCTTCTGGTGATGAATGGTAGATTTGTTTCTATTTCTACTTTACCCTCTAATTTTCAGAGCAATTTTCCTCATTTCCCCAGCCTATGACTTGATTTTAACTTTTTTTTTTTTGTTAAGGTCCTCCACCTTCCAAGGTGGAGAATATAGTCTTTTAAAAAACCTTTTTGAGGGTTTTTGCAGCTGTTTTCAAAGTTACCACCAGGAATTTGCAAGTTTTCAATAACTGCAAGGTCTTGTGGGAGGCTACTCCTGGCTCTGGTCTCAGGGTGGTGACCAAATGAACTCCCCTCTACCCTGGAACTGTGAGGAGAGTTCCCCACTCTTCTACAGCAGTAAGCTCTGTTGTGCTTCTACTCCTTTTCCTGGCCCTGGGACCCCAGACTACAACCCAGATCTGAGTATGGGCAAAGCAATAGAGTCCTGTCTCAGTGATACCAAAGAGACCCCCTGCAATCTCCCCCAAACCCCCTACTATTTGTGGACTGAGACCTCTGGAAATGTCTCTCAAGTTCTGCTCCTGACCTACTAGGGTCAGGTCTGCAGTGCTGAGGTCTGTGCTAGACTGGCCTCTTTCCACTCTTACCCTGGTGCAGCAGTTTTCCTGATGATCTTCCAAGTTGTCCTTGGCAGTTCTTGGACTGAGAAGTCTGGTGCCCCATGGTCAGCTCCTGGATGACTGGGGGCAGGTTTGCTCTGGCATAACCTGGGCTATACTGTGGATCATTGTAACCCTGGTACAATAGACCCTTCTGGAAAATTGTTTCACTCAGTCTTTTTGCGGGTTCCGCCACTCTAGAATTTGTTTAGTGTCATTATTTAAAGGAATCTGGAATGGTTTGGAGGAGAGCTTGGATAGGTCCCTACCTTTGCTTTGCCATCTCGCTTCCACCCAAGAGCAATTTTCCTTAATAATTTCTTGTAATATTGTATCCAGATTCTTTTTTTTATCCTGACTTTCAGGTAGTATGAGAATGTTATACCCTCTCTCCTCAATTTATTCTCTGGATTAATTGTTTTTCTAATGAGACATTCAGGATTCTTTTTATTTCTTAATCTCATTTTTGGTGTCTTAAAATGCCATTCACTTAACTCTTGTCCAGTTCTAGTTTTCAAGGACTTATTGCCTTCCTTAAGATTTTGGACCTTTTTTCTCAATTGGTTAGCTTTCTTTTCACAATCTTCTTGGATTGCTTTTATTTTTTCCCCCAATTTTTCCTCAATCTTTTTTGATTTTTTTTCTTTTTTAGTTTTTGTAAGGCAATGGGATTAAGTGACTTGTCCAGATTCACACAGCTAGTTAATTATTAAGTGTCTGAGGCTGGATTTGAGCTCAGGTTCTCCTGACTCCAAGGGCCAGTGCTCTATCCATTGCACCACTTATCTGCCCCTCTTTTTTATTTTTGAATTGCTTTTTAAATTCTTCCAAGAACTATTTTTGGATTGTGATAATTTGTTGTTACTCTTTGTGGTAAAAGTATTCTCTTCAGCAAATGTTTATTTGGTATTTGAACAATGTGACCAGTCTGTCAGAGTTGTGCTCTCTGCAGTAGAATTTGAATACTTGGCAGTTCATCTTGAGAAAGGACCTCAGTGTTCCATATCTTATTTTGCCAGGTAATTTTCCGAATTGTCCAGGGTTCACAGGCATACAGACTCTATAGACCTTCAGTTTGTTCAGTTTGTGAAACCTTCAATTTGTTAGGCAGCCTAATATTTCTTCACTTCCATGCTTACCATCAGATCCTCTCAAACACTGAACTAACTGTAGCAATGCATACATTAATCTAATCATCTATGTGAAAATCCCTGAACAATGCACTTCCAAAGCAAGTGAGCTGATTCACAGTATTCAAAACTCCATTTGCTATAATTGATGATGTGGTGTTGGTTGATGGTGCACCTACCTGTATTTACTTGGTGTTAATTGTTAGGTCAAAATTAGTACAAGCAGAAGAGAATTGATCCAAATTTTGCTGCATCTCAGTTTCATAGGCTGCATTGAGTGAACAAAAAGTCATGCACTAACTCTCCCTCTACTTTATTCTAGGGTTGTACCTTTTTCAAGTTAAATAGATTACTATCAGTGAGGTAGCTGACTTTGATGCCATTTCCATCCTTGTTGAAAACATCAGAGAACATTCCTGAAAACATCTGCTAAATAGCATGAGAGTAGCATACTTCTACACTCCACTGATGTCTGGGAAAGCATGAGAGCATCATCCATTATTCAGAATTTGTACAAGCATGCCATCATATAATACTGATGAAGTTTTCCAAACAACCAAATTTTGCCATGATCTTCCACAAGTTAACAGTTCACATCTGACAGTATCAAAGACCATGATCAGATCTACGAAGGTTGTGTACAGACTTCTCTTCTGTCCTGGCATTTCTCCTGGAATTTGTGGGCTGCAAACCATTTTGGTCATTCCTTGGTTTCTTCTAAAGTCATATGGGTTCTTGAATAGATGATCACCTTCGGTAAAGGATAAGTCTATTAAGGAAGTCTCTTACCTGAGTATTAGGTCTCGTACTGGTTTTATGGCCAGTATATATTGTTTCTTAACTGACCAGTTTATGAATAGATAGCCAAAGGGATGGGATGAAACTTCTCTATCACTTATTCTTGGTTCAGGGTATCTCTTTACTGTCTCCTTTCCCATTTGCTTCCACTCCTCTTTGAAGTAAACTCCAGTGGTCTCCCATTGCCTTTAGTATCAAATTTAAATATGTTATTGACATTAAAACTCCTTCACAACTTGCCCCGAAACTTCCTTTGTGTTCTTATGCACCTTTTGCCCTTTGAGTCCTCTATAGGCCTTCTTGCTATTACTTACCCATTCCTATTCTCTTTGTCATTGCACAGCCTGTCCTTCCTGCCTGAAGTGCAATTCCTTCTCACCTCAATCTCTTAGAAGCTCTAGTTCCCTTCAAAGGGATTCACCACTTTCAATGTGAAGCCTTGGCTAAACTCTCTCCCTACAACCCCGCGCCCCCCCCCGCCCCCGCCACAGTTGCTAATATCTTTATCTCCTGAAATTACCTTGTATTTATTTGCTTTGCCTACACTTATATATGGAATCCCAAAATATATATTCAAAAGAGATAAAGGGTGTTTTTGCAGAAGTTTCCTTTCTCTTTAAAGATCACTGAGCTGTGGACACTTCCTGCTTATTGAGCAATTTAATTCAATATAAATTCCAGTTTATGAAAGAGTGAGATGTCCAGGGGATTAGCCAGAAGTCTCTGACTGCACATGTCTTTTATGAAGGGTTCTACCAGAAGTTGATCACATATTAAATAATTGTTATCCTGCATGCACTCAATATGGGTTCAAATAAAACACTGTTAGTCTTGCTTTTGTTGATTGATTTGTCAAGGAAAAAAAAAAGGATGTATTTAGGTGGAAATGAACTCAAAAAACATAATATTAGTCATCATGTTGATATCCCTTGAAACAATCAAGCACTTCCTTTCTTGAAGTATGAAAAACTGCCAGCCACTAGTTCTGATGCCAAAGTCCACGTTGGCTACACCATCTCCAGTGGTAAGTTCCTACTATAGAATGACTGGGAAAGAGGAGACAATGTAGTGTAAAGAGCTGTCTAGGGAACTGGAGGAGACAATGTGGTAACGCAACTGGATCCTAGTCTTTATGTTGTGGCTAGCTTGCTGTTTGCTCTTGGGTCTTATTTCCTCCTGAGTAAAATTAAAGATTGGATTCAAAGATCCCTCAAGTTCTTCCCAGGACAGATCCTACATAGAATGTGTCAACACCACCACCTGGCCCCATACTGGTTCAATCTATTTCAATTTCATCTCATTCCTTTGGCTATCTCCTCAATCACAATTTTCATGAAATCTAGCCTCTTCCAAGAGCAATCCCAGACACTTTGCCACATTTATCATCCCTAAGTCCTGGTGAAACTGATCCCTTTGAAAATACATTTTTCTCTAAACGGGACTCCTTGTCTTTACCTATTACTCCCTTCTTAATTTTTCCTTCAGAGCAGCACCCTTATATTGCCAACTTCTTGTTACATTCCTCCCTTTTTGTGATCTGTGAGTTTTCTGCAAAGATGGAGTTTGCTCACTCTGACTCTGGAATTAGTTATTTCTGCTTTTTCATATATGTGAAAAGAAACTCTCAAGATAAAATGGACCTTTTTTTCTTTTTTCTTTCTTTTTTTTTTAACTTCCTCTGTTGACTCAAGGGACATTGTTTCTCTCAGCACACTTGAGGAACTCAGTTCAGTTATTCCTTTCTCCACAAGATATAGTTCAATAGCAAGGATGCTAGTTCTGTTGAACAAAGACCATCTTTCAAATTACATCTCTGATGCCTACTATCAATGTGACCTTAGGCAAAAGGAAGGAATTAGACCAGATGGTCTTTGAGGTTCCTTCCAGTTCTAGATTTATTGCCTTATAATCCTCCCAACCCCACCAGGATGGAACATGGAGTTCCTAGGAAGATTTTTGGGGTGAGTTGTAAAGTTGTGTGAGTATGTATAAATATAGGTATTTTGAAGAAGGAGATAAGCAAATAATAATAACTCATTTTTTAGTGCTTTAAGATTTAAAATGTGTTTCCCTTATGCCATCCCTGAAAGGGAGATCATACAAATAGCATTATCCCCATTTTATAGATGAGGAAGCTGAGACTGAGAGCTATGCCCATAGTTACAGAGCTATCAGGTATCATACACGAACTCAGATGGCCTTACTCTCAGATGAACACCTTTTCCATTCAAATAGAATGTTGCAGTCATGAACAGGCATACCCTATTGTCTCAAAGATTTTATGCATTTTACTTCTCATTTTTCAGGTTTGTATTTTATTTAATTTAATTTAATTATTTTTAAGTTTTTGCAAGGTAATGGGGTTAAGTGGCTTGCCCAAGGCCACACAGCTAGGTAATTATTAAGTGTTTGAGGCCAGATTTGAACTCAGGTACTCCTGACTCTAGGGCTGGTGCTCTATCCATTGTGCCACCTAGTCACCTTTTCTTTTTTTTTAAAGATTTTATTTATTTTGAGTTTTACAATTTTCCCCCTAATCTTGCTTCCCTCCCCCCCAGCCCCCATAGAAGGCAGTCTGTTGGTCTTTACATTGTTTCCATGGTATATATTGATTTTAAGTTGAATGTGATGAGAGAGAAATCATATCCTTAATGAAAAAAAATAAAATATAAGAGACAGCAAAATTAAATAATAAGATATTGTGGTTTTTTTCAAATTAAAGGTAATAGTTTTTGGTTTTTGTTCAAATTCCACAATTCTTTGTCTGGATACAGATGATATTCTCCATCACAGATATCCCAGAATCATGCCTGATTGTTGCACTGATGGAATGAGCAAGTCCATTAAGTTTGATTGTCATCACCATGTTGCTGTTAGCGTGTACAATATTCTTCTGGTTCTGATCATTTTGCTCAGCATCAGTTCATGCAAATCCTTCCAGGATTCCCTGAATTCCCATCCCTTCTGGCTTCTAATAGAACAATAGTGTTCCATGACATACATATGCCACAGTTTGTTAAGCCATTCCCCAACTGAAGAACATTCACTTAATTTCCAATTCTTTGACACCAAAAACAGGGCTGCTATGAATATTTTTATACAAGTGATATTTTTACCCTTTTTCATAATCTCTTCAGGGTACAGACCCAGTAGTGGTATTGCCAGGTTTGTATTTCTAAAGTAATATTCAATAATATTCTAAATAAAGTAATATTCACCTTCTAAATAAAGCTTTTATTTCATATTCAGTTCAGTTGTGATTTCTTTAGGTTGGTGATACAAATAATTTCCTCTATATACCTAAGTGTTCAATATATGTTTGTGTTTAGAAAAAATAATGAAATTCCTCTGGTATGTACCCTAATCTATTGAGTAGGCCCATGCCTACTCTTCCCCTATATCATATTCCCAAGAATTAGAAGGGTTTAACTACCTGGAACATGTCAGTAGAAATTATAATAAGTATAATATTTACTTGACCTTTTAAATTTGTGAAGCATTTTATGCCTACTATGATGTTTACCGTAGTCCATACACTTTTTCAGTTTATCAAAGTTCTTAAATCATAGCTTATAAAATTCATCATTATTCTCCAGTTGTAGCACAATGAAGACAGCAAAAGTACAGTGAGACTCTTCACCTCTGTTTCTAGAATCTTTGCCTCTCTTGATGCTGTCCAATATTATACTAGCTTTTTTGGTTATCACATCACGTGGTTAGCTCATATTAAGATATTAAAATCCTGGGGGTGGCTAGGTGGCATAGTGAATAAAGCACCGGCCCTGTAGTCAGGAGTACCTGGGTTCAAATCCAGTCTCAGACACTTAATAATTACCTAGCTGTGTGGCCTTGGGAAAGCCACTTAACCCCGTTTGCCTTACAAAAAAAAATCCTAAAAATAAAAGATATTAAAATCCCCAGATCTTTTTTGGAATTTATACTTATACTTTTTCTGTCCTCCCTTGTAAGACTTTATGTTTATCTCTATTGAATTTCATTTTACTGAATTCAGGACAATATTTAAGTCCTTTGAGATCCTTTTGGCTCTTGTTTTAGATAAGCTATGTCTACTACTTTTGTGCCATCAGCAATTTTGATAAATGTGCCATATATGCCTTTATCCATATTACTGACAGCAATAATAAACCAGTATAGGGCAAAACACAGAATTCTGGGTACTTCACTAGAAATCTGCCACATTCAATTGTGAGAAATGGGAGATTCTGGCACAGGACCATTCATCATAGTGTGCCCACATTAAAGAAGTTGCTGTGCTCTATGAGCAAAGCAGAATTGCAGTAGCTCAAAGGAAACATGAGATACACAAATTTAGAGACATCTTCACTCCAGCTATTAAGGTAGACTATTTCTGTGCGGTCTGTGGTAGAACCTTCTGAAGTCATATTTGTCTGATCAGTCACTGTGCCCTGACCTCAACATAGTAATGTTATTTTGGTCCTTTTCAAGAAAAAAGGGTTATAACCAACCAACCAACCACATCCACAACCACATTGAACCTTTTTTTTTAGGGTTTTTTTTTTGTTTTGCAAGGCAATGGGGTTAAGTGGCTTGCCCAAGGCCACACACCTAGGTAATTATTAAGTGTCTGAGGCCGGATTTGAACTCAGGTCCTCCTCACTCCAAGGCCAGTGCTTTATCTACTGTGCCACCTAGCCGCCCCACAGTGAACCTTTAACAGGTAATCTTGGAGTCTGGAAAGTCAAGGAGGTCTGAATCCATCTAATTCTATTATTATCTAATCTATATCCTTAATCTTTTTCAAAAGAATAGCATGAGGCATTTTATCAAAACTTAATAAAATCTAGGCAAAATATATATCCACAGCATTACCCTCTACTAGTATAGAAATCCCATTTCCATTCTAGTAAAAAAAAGCCTCTTCTTGATGAACTCAAGCTGATTCATAATCATTGCTTCTCTTTCTATATATTTTCTAGTAATTTCTTTAATGATCCATTCTAGAATTTTCTTAGAAATCTAAAATCAGGTCATTTCCCTATGATTTAGGACTCTGTTCCACCACCCCCCTTTCTCTTTTGAAAATAAGGATATGGCTTTGGCGGGACTGTAATGGGAGAAAGAAAAAAGGAGAGGGGGGAATAGGCCAAGATATTTCATATAATAAGATTTTTCTTTATTACAATGAGCTATTGCAATGATATGGAAGGGGGGAAGGCAAGGGGGCATAAGGGAATCTTCGCTCTCATCAGAGGTGGCTAGGAGAAGAAACAACATATATACTCAATGGGGCAGACATCTGGCGTAAGAAGGAGGTGGGGGACAGGGGGAAGGGGGGGATGTGAGTGATGGAGGAGAGGATGGACCATGGGGGGAGAGTGGTCAAATATAACACTTTTTTTTTACTTCTTGCAAGGGGCTGGGATTGGATGGCCTGTCTGGGACATAGGCCAGGTGGATGTTGGGCCTAAGGGGTGGTATGGGGCCTCAGGGCCTCTTGGCCCCAGGACCAGGGATCTGTCTGCTGCGCCACTCAGCTACCCTACAGCAGAGACAGAGTGAAAGAAGAGAGAAAATATAGTACATGGTAGTGGAGAAATACGAAAGGAGGGAGTTGTGATCAGCAATGGCAATGGTGGAAAAATATGGAAGTAACTTTTGTGATAGACTTACCATAAAGAATGTGATCCACCCACGACAGAGTTGGTGGTGTTGGAACACAGACTGAAGCAAATTTTTTATTATTATGATTTTTTTGGGGGGGTTGCAGGGCAAATGGGGCTGGGTGGCCTGCCTGGGGCCACATAGCAGGGTGATTGTTGGGTGTCTGAGGCCAGATTCGGATCCGGGTACTCCTGGCTCAAGGGCCAATGCTCTGTCCACCACCCAGCTGCCCCTACTATGATTACTATTTTATTTTATTTTAGGTCTTTTTTTTCTTCTTTTTTTGGTTTATGCTGGGCAGTGGGGTTGGGGTGGCTTGCATGTCACATAGCTGGGTGATTGTTGGGTGTACAGGGCTGGATATGGGCTTGGGTGCTCCTGGCTCCAGGGCTGGTGCTCGGTTAACTGCGCCACCTGGCCATACCTACAATTATTACTATTATTTTTTTAATTTTAATTTTAATTTTTTCTCTCCCCTTTACTTTATTGCTCAAGTGAGTCTATATTTTTTGGGGCGAGGAGGTATTTTGTTTATTCTTAAACAAGAATATTTTATTAATGTATAAAAAATTATACAAAATGATAATAAATAAATGTTAAATAAAAAAATAACGATAGTATTTATCATTCTCTAATTTTATGGCACCATTGATGTTTCTCATGATTTTTTGTATAAGATTGATTGTGGCTTAGTAATCATATTTGTCAATTCTTATCCAAGGACATAGTTCTGGGTCAGATGACTTAAATTCTGTAAGGTCAACTGGGTGATTTCAGATTATCTGTCTCCTACTTATCTTGGGTGTCAACTCCTCGGATATATTTATTCTATTATCTTTACTATAAAAGCCATTTTTCGTAAAAGAGAAAACTTAGGGGTGGCTAGGTAGTGTAGTGGATAGAGCACCGGCCCTGGAGTCAGGAGTACCTGAGTTCAAATCCGGCCTCAGACACTTAATAATTACCTAGCTGTGTGGCCTTGGGCAAGCCACTTAACTCCATTGCCTTGCAAAAAAACTAAGAGAGAGAGAGAGAGAGAGAGAGAGAGAGAGAGAGAGAGAGAGAGAGAGAGAGAAAGAGAGAGAGAGAGAGAGAAGTTATACAAAATGAGAAATTAGCAACTTTTTTCTGTTTTCAGTTATCATCATCCTGTCTTCCCCAAGCAAAGGTCTTATCTCTTCTTTGATATACTTTCTTCTAATATAGTTAAAATTTCTAATCTTCTCTTGAAATTCTCAGTTCAGTATAAGATTTAATATTCTTTTTTGTTTTTGCAAGGCAATGGGATTAAGTGCCTTGCCCAAGGTCACATAGTTAGGCAATTTGAACTTAGGTCCTCCTGACTCCAGGGCCAGTGCTCTATCCTCTGTACCACCTAACTGCCCCTGAGCTTTAGTATTCTTTGTGTGACCCCATTTGCCTTGCAAAAAAAAAAAAAGTCCATCACAGAATTTATTTCCATATTTTTTCACAGTTGCTGTTTCTGATTGTAATTCCCTCCATCCATTCCTCCCCACTACCATATATATTTTTTCTCTCCTTTCACTCTGTCCCTCTTCCAAAATATGCTGTAGGGTAACTGTGTGGCGCAGTGGACCGAGGACTGACCCTGGGGTCAAGAGGCCTCAAGCCCACATACCACCTCTCAGACCCAGCAACCACCTGGTCCCATGGTCCCAGACAGGCCACCCAGTCCTAGCCCCTTGCAAAAAGTAAATAAAATGTGTTATATCTGACTATTCTCTCCTATGATCTACCCTCTCCTCTATCACCCACATCCCCCCTTCCCCCTTTCCCCCTTCTCTTCTTTTTTCCCTTCTCTCCTTTTTACTTTAAATGTCTATACCCTATTGAGTGTGTACACTGTTTCCTCTCTGAGCCATTTCTGATGAGAGCGAAGGTTCCCTGAGTCCCCCCCATCGTCCCCCTTCAATATCATTGCAAAAGCTCATTGCAATTAAAAAAAATCTTTTTTACAAAATATCTTAGCCTATTCCCCCTCTCCTTTCTCTTTCTCCCAGTACATTTCCCTTTTATCAATTGACTCCATTTGTACAATATATTATATCTTTAAATTCAGCTCTCTCCTGTGTTTCATCTATAAAAGATCCTTCTACCTGCTCTATTAAATGAGAAGGTACACATGAGTATTATCAGTATCATTTTTCTATGCAGGAATACATGCATTTCATTAACATGAAGTCCCTCATATTTTCCCCTTCTCCTCCACTCTCTATGCTTCACCTGAGTCCTGTATTTGAAGGTCAAACTTTCTGTCCAGCTCTGGTCATTTCAACAGGAACATTTGAAATTCCCCTGGTTCATTGAAAGTCCACCTTTTCCCCTGAAAGAAGTTGTTCAGTTTTGCTGGGTAGTTGATCTCAGTTGTATTCCAAGCTATTTTGCCTTCTGGAATATTATATTCCAAGCCCTGTGAGCTTTTAATGTAGTTGCTGCTAAGTCCTGTGTGATCCTGACTGCAGCTCCACGATACTTGAATTTTGTTCTTTTGGCTGCTTGTAATATTTTCTCTTCGAATTGGGAGTTTTGGAACTTGGCTATAATATTCCTGGGGATTGGGGTTTTTTTTGGATCTCTTTCGGGAGGAGGTTGGTGTATTCTCTCAATTTCTATTTTGCCCTCTGCTTCTAGGATATCAGGGCAATTTTCCTGTAGAAATTCTTTTAAAATGAGATCAAGGCTCTTTTCTTGATCATGACTTTCAGCTATAATTTTTAAATTATCTTCTGAATCTGTTTTCCATATAAGCTTTTTTTCAATGAGATGTTTCACATTTTCTTCTAATTTTTTCATTCTTTTGGTGTTGAAGTATTATGTCTTGACTTCTCATAAAGTCATCAGCTTCCTTTAGCTCCATTCTACATCTGAAGGATTTGTTTTCCTCAGAGAGTTTTCTTTTCTCCTTTTCCATCTGTCTAGTTCTGCTTTTTAAAGCATTCTTCTCAATAACTTTTTGAATTGTTTTATCCATTTGACCTATGCTGATTTTTAACATGTTATTTTCTTTGATCTCCTTGACTAAGCTGCTGACTTCTTTTTCATATTTTTCCTGCATCTCTCTCATTTCTTTTCTCAATTTTTCTTCTAGCTCCCTTACTTAATTTTCAAAATCTTTTTTGAGCTCTTCCATAGCCTGAGCCCAATTTCTGTTTTTCTTGGAGTCTTTAGATGTAGAAGCTTGTACTTCCTCATCTTCAGATTGAGTATTTTGATCCTTCTTGGGATCATAGACAAAGTATTTATCAATGGTGTTCCTCTTTTTTTCTCTTTTTACTCATTTCCCCAGCCTGTACCTGGTTTTGGGATGCTTCCTATGCTTTTCAGTTTTAATTGGGACACCCCCACAAGGACCTCAGTGTGTGATGCTCTGACTGTTCTCCTGGTCTTTGAATGACCACAAGCGCATCCCTCTGCCACAGGGCTGGGGGGGATTCCCTGATCTATGCGGGGCCTAGACTGCGATCAAGATCTGAGTGTGGTCAGAGCCTCAGAGTCCTGTTCTGGGGACAGAGGACAGACCTTGGGCAGTCTCCCTCCACTCCCTTACCTTTAGTGGGCTGAGTACTCAGGAAGCATCTGCCTGGGGGCGCCTGCTTCTGTTTCCTGGATCTGGGCTGCTGCCTCATTCTCAGCAACTACCCAGAGGCTTCACTGCTGATCTGGCAGAGGTCTTCCTGCTGATCCTCCAAGTTGTGCCCCATGCTCCCCTGGGTGCAGGTCAGGAAATTGTTCCTCGTGCCAGGAGCCATGGCTCCTAGGTGTCCTGGTGCTGTTTCTTGGAGGCTGAAGTTCCTTTACCCTGGCAGGGCTACCCCTCTAATCCCATGGAGTGGAGTTTTTCTGCTATTTTCCAGGTTAACTTGGGCTAAGGAATTGCCTCACTAGATCTTTCAGTGGGTTTCTGTCTTTCAAAAATTTAGTTAGAGTCATAAATTTAAGATTTTTTGAAATATTTTATAGTGAACACCTAGGAGAGTCTCTTCTCCTGTTGCAATCTTGGCTCTGCCCCATGAGCTTTCTTGACACCCTTTTTCAGGACTATATCACACTCATATTCAACCTTAGTTTTCCTTGATCCATTTTCTGGACATTTCTTTTAAAATTAGAGATAGTTCCCTGGACCTCCACATTAGTTCCTTCAAACAAATCTCATCTTTCCTCATCATTTAAATTGTTTCCTGTTATATCTTTAGAAATTTCTTCTTAAGTATCTCTCATTTCACTGGAACTTCATCCTTTGCACACCCATCAGAAAAGTTTCTTTTTTCCTTTTCTGATTCCTGGAGAACACTGAGCATGGGCACTATCTTCAACTTTGGGTTCCATGAGGTCACCCTTATGGTTACTCCACTATAGCATCAAGATACTCTGAACTTATTCATATAGCTACTATTGGAAATTAGGTAAATAGGGTCTCAATATGAGGAAGTTCTCTACTTACTCAGATTTCTTAGCCTGGTTCAGGTGATTCTCTTTGGGGAGCCTGAACTCTATTTTATTCATTCATGTAAGATCTGGGTAGTTGTTCTGCATGATTACTGAAAAACTAGTGATGTGATAAAATGCAAGAAAGTCCATGGAGCCCATGGACCCATTTTCCTTTGTCTTCTAGAGCTGAGTTTATCTAGTCCTACCTGCTAATAGGTGGCAAGTACTCATCACATCAGGCAGGAATCATCTTTTCTTGGTTAGGAACATGCTGATAGATTAATAGTCTCTAGAGACTAGATGGTATGTCTCAGATAGCATAGCAACCAGTCTCCTCAGAAGCTAGAGGTTTACTTGGCATGTCTGGGCAATCAGTAAATTCCATCATTGTGAATATTCTTCCTTCTTTCTTCCATCCTCCCCCCTCTTCCAAAATTCCATTTTCTCTGTCATCACTGTTTACCTACAAGGATATTTATAATATGATGAGGAAAGGGGAAACCACTTGACAGGTACCCTAGTATTCCCACAAAACCTATGGATCTAGTTTTTTTTACCTTTTTCACTATACTAGTCTTTACTTCAAAGTGAACCCAATTTATTAATTTTTATTCAATTGGAAAATAGCAAAAGACTTTTTTCTTTGAATTAAATCTTAATACAAGCAACCCCAGTCCCCATGTTTTTTGGAATGAGACTTTCTCTTCGTTGGAGGACATAAAGTGTCTTGTTCTATGTGAGGGTTAGGGAGGAGTTGGCAACAGAGAGAGTTTTAGTTGCTTTAATTTTCGAGTTCTCTTAGAACTTTGAGTTGCTTCAGGCCTGGCAGTCACTTTGAATGCTTCTGGATTCCATCTTAGAGAGAGAGGAAGAATAAAGCCATCTAAGAGCTCAAAATCTCCATCCCCAGTTTGCTACAAAAGAGACATTGGGAAGCATCTGCTTGGGTAAGAGCAAAGATTTTCTCTCTTTGTTAAATTACTCCCAAATAGGAGAGCTTCTTCACTCTATATTTCTCATATATATTCTCATGTATTCACCTTCTCTGATTTCAGGGGGTCTGTGCTTAAAGAGACTAATCTATTCTGCCCCTCTCTGAGTCACATAAAGATATCCATGCCATGTATGGGGGGGAGAGTTCT
Organism: Macrotis lagotis; assembly: GCF_037893015.1. Lineage (NCBI taxonomy): Eukaryota > Metazoa > Chordata > Mammalia > Peramelemorphia > Peramelidae > Macrotis > Macrotis lagotis. The sequence continues at coordinate 503,877,877 of NC_133666.1, forward strand.
CAAAATACAAGAGTCTCATTACATATGGGGCCTTTCTTCATAAATATTCAAAACTTCCTATATTTTCTGAATCCCCATGAATGATTCCTTGCAATTTTGTGTGGACCATTTCTGATTACTTAAAGCAATTTCAAGCATATTTGGAAGATAGTCACTTTCTGGGAAAGTCTTATAGGAAACCATTGCCCATTTGTCATTTATGAAGAGTAATTGTGACAGTTAACATACATCTAATAAAATAAAAGTCCAATAAGAATTAATATAAAGTCATACATTTGGGTTAAAAAAATCAACCTTACGAATACAAAGTAGGAGAGTCAGAGTTAAACAATTTGTCTACAAAAGATCTTGGGGATCTTAGTAGACTGCAATTTCATTATGAGTCAGCAGTGTGGTGTGGCAAGCCAAAAGACTAATAAAATTTTGGGCAGTATTAAGGGAGGCATAGTTTCCAGGACCAAGGAGGTGATAATCCTGATGTACTCCATGCTGCTCAGACCATGTTTAGATTGTTGTATTCAGTTCTGAGAACCAAATTTTAGGCATCCACCCCAGGAGAGGATAACCAGGATGGTGAAGAGCTTTGAATTGATATCAAATGAAGATTAATAGAAAGAACTGGGGATGTTTACCCTATAGAAGACACCAGAAGTGGTGGCATGATAGTTTGTTTGAGCATTTGAAGACTGTTATGAGAGAGATGGATTAGATTTGCCAAAGGGCAGCTGGATGGTGTAGTTGATAGAGTGACTGACCTGGAGTCAGGAAGACTCATCTTCTTGTTCAAACCTGGCCTCAGAAATTTACTAGCTATATGACCCTGGGCAATTCACTTAACCCTGTTTGCCTCAGTTTCTTCATCTGTAAAATGAGCTGGAATAGGAAATGGCAAATCATGCCAGTATCTTTGATACCCATGAGGAGTCAGACATGACTGAAATGAATCAACAACAGCCACAAAGTTCCTCCTGAATGCCAGTCTCTCATAACTAATTAGCTACGGGATACTTTGAACTGTATTTCCTGACTAAAAAAAAAAAAGACTGTAAGCAAAAGCATTTGATCCAAGAGACAGAAATAATATTTGGAAGTCACAAAGAAGCAAAATTCAGCCTTGTCAGGAAAATCATCCTAATGATTAGTAGTATCCCAAAGTGAAAGAATTTACCTCTTAAAGGTGTCAGCTTGCCCTTATTGAAGGTTTTCTTGAAAAGGTTGGATCAACCACTGGTCAGGGATAATATAGTGGGTAGAAGTCCTTTTCTGTATATTTATAAATTTGGAAATTCTGTGATTTTTCTTATTTTTTCCCTTCAGGCTATCTCACTTGATGACCTCATCAGTTCCCATGAGTTCAATTATCGTCTCTAGGTAAAAGACTCCCAGATCTAAATAATCAGCCCTAGTCTCCCCTTAGGGGCAGTAAGGCAGCTCAGTGGATAGAGCACTAGACCTGGAATCAGGAAGACTCATTTTCATGAGTTCAGATCTAGCTGTGTGACCCTGAGTAAGTCATTGAACCCTGTTTACCTCAGTTCCTCATCTGTAAAATGAGAAGAAAAAGAAAATGGTAAACTCCTCCGGTATCTTGGCCACTAATATCCATGAGGAATCAGCCATGACTGAAATGAGTCAACCACAACAAAGTCCCTTCCTTTCGGATATTTTGAACTGTATTTCCTGTAGGCATCTCAAACATAGTGCACCCCAAATAGAACTCATTTTCTTTCTCCTACTCCAGCCTAACCCTCTCCTGAACTTCTCTAACCATCCTTCTCCTAACAGGTGTCCAGTTCTTACTGTCACTTAACTAATCTGTCCTCTTAACTACTTTAGTTTAAAAACTTGTTGATTTCCCATAGTTTCTCTCAAATATATCCTCTTCTCTCCACTAATACAAACTTGTCTAGTTTAGGTCTTCATAAACTCTCACCGGGGGCTATTGTAATGTCTCCTATTTGATCTCATGCCAATGTGTTCATCACACAGCAACCCAAGTAATTTCCCTAAAGCACAGATATGACCATGTTACTCCTTTATTCACTAAACTCCATTGGCTCCCTATTATCTTTAGGATCATCAAATATAAGATACTTTGGGTTGGCATTTACATGTCTTTAAAACCTGACCTCATCTACTTTTCTGGTTTTATCATATCAGGGTATTCCAGAATTCTTAGCTTAAAATTATATTAAAATTTTGTATTACTCTCTAAATTTTCTAGGGTTTGAGGTTGCTTTACATGTTCTATTTTCTGTCACTGCCTTTGCCTGCAATGATTTCCCTTCACACCTCTGCTTCCTAGAATTCTTGACTTCTTTTGAGTCTCAGATCAAACAAGTGCTAATGCTGGAGACATTTCTTGGTCCCCACCAGCTACTAGTGACTTCCTCTCCAAAATGATCTTTTATTGTCAGACCTGATGGAGCAGAGACTAGATATTGGACTTGGAATCAGGAATATCTGAGTTAAAATCTTGCCTTTGAATTACTAGGACCCTAAGGCTTTTTTTTTAAAAATGTAAGCCTCAGTTTCTTTTTCTGTAAAATAGATAATAATAGTAGCTACAATCTAAGATAATAAAATGAGATTATACATAATAATATTGATAATATAATAGATAATAAGATAATAATATATATAAAATGAGATCATTTTCAAAAGACTTTTATATATAAATATACTATATGAATAACTTTAAGGCACTACAAAAATGCTTGCTATTGTTTCCCTTAGAATGCAAACTCCTGGTAGGCAGAAATGGTTTACTTTTGTCTCTCCATCCCCTTAGTCCCAGTTTGACTGCAATAGGCACTTAATAAAGTGCTAGTTGATTGACTGAATTTAAAAAACAATTCAAGATGAGATAAAGTCCTCACATAGAATTTATGTATAATAGCTAGAACTATATTACTAAAAGCCATAAATCACTTCCCACTCATATACTTAGTTCCTTTTTAGGGGGCTGAATAGTTTGCTATAAGGAGATTGCAAAATAGTTTATTCCATGGAGAGTTAATGAATCCTGCCGAGGCCCCTAGGCTGCCTCTTTTCCGCAGCTGACCCAAATTACCACAATTTCCCAGGGAGTTTTGAAACTTCATGTGCACTGCCCAACCTAGTTCTATATCCCCACATGCAAATATTGATTCTGGTGTGTTCCTTCTGCATTTGCCAAATTAGGAAGTTTCATTTTTAGCTGCCGGTTAAAAAAATTTAGTGTTGGCTAGAACATGTGCAGGAAACCTACTTTTTAATATTATGAATGAGTTTCTTTAGTTTCTTTTGCTAGTGGCATCTAAGAATTAATTTCCATTCCTGGAATTTAAATAACAGCTTATAAGCATTTCTAATCTATTAAGAAGTAAGCAGATGGTTGGAGATATGGTATATTAAGTACACAGTACAGGCTTTCAATTATATGTGTGATTATTGATGCTTGCAATTACTTATTCTTTTATGGCAATTTTCTATATAGATTCCTTCCTTCTGCAGTCTTCACAGTATCTTTCCCCATTTTCAACCTGATAGGCAATTTTGAAACAAATAGCTATGAAAGCAGGCCAAAAACTGTCAAGTTAATAAAAAGAGCTCTGTTTTTATTGAAGGAAATGGTTTTGCAATGAGATTCAATAAGAATAAGAAGCAAAACTAACTGAAGCACACATGCCAAAAGCTCAGCAGAACATTGCTATTTTAATGGCACCCACAAACGAGATTTCTTAGTAGGGTTCTTTCAGACTTGGGCAATGAATTACTTTGGCTAATTTTGTCTGCAACTATTGGATTGACAATGTAAAACAACCATTTTTCAATTCAGCACCAAGTGACTAATTTGTCTTCCCATTATTTTTACATGCAATGCCCTCAGATTTAAATTCAAAATGAAAAGGTGCCCTTTAAAATTTGGGTTCCCTCTCTCCTTCTTAACCTTTAACTTTCTATGATGATTGCAAGTCTTCTTTAGGCCTGTAGGTGGCAGAATCCCACTGCATGTTTCTGAAACTCCTCAACTGAATAATGAAGGGGGGGGAGACTGATGTGCAGTTTTTGAAATTTTTTCTTAGATCCTGCTTTTGGTATATCATTTAGAAACAGTTTTTAAATACTATCAATTTGATCTTTATGTGGAAATTGAAAGACTGGATAAAAAAAATCATGCATTATTTCAGAGATTTGGTGAAAATCACCCCGAACAATCAAATCTGTTATAATTCTGATAAAAGATAGAATCAAGGCTAAATTAATCTTTTGGGAAAAATGGGAAAAAAGTTGGGTTTTTGAGTTCTCCCCCAAAAGTGCCTCCATAGAACTGTCACAAGATCCAATTTCCCAATGTACTTTACTCCAGATTACTTGCACTAATTTTATCTTGTCTGACTCTCTTCCATGTTCATAGTTTTGTCTACACAGTCTCTCTAAGCTTGGAGGGGAACCTCATCTCCACCTGCCAGAACCCTTGGGGATCATGTTCACCATTAAGCCTTAGCTGGTCCTCAGTGTCCTAATCTCTCATGCCAGACTATTTGATCAACTGAATGAATTAAGTTGTGTATGTGGGGACATTTATTAAGGAGAAAAGTAAATGATAAGATTGGGAGGATCTTAGGAAACAGTGGAAAAGCAGCTGCCAGAAACAAATGACTCCTATCTCATTCAAACTTTATGAATAGTCAAATAGCTCAAACAAGGGTTATGGCAAGGGGTAAGGCTCCTTTGATTGTGGTGAGTCTTGTTGCTTATTTGTATATATATATATATATCTCATTCATATTTTTGATTATAACCTCCTTGAGGTTAGCTAAGTGGTTCAGTGGACTTGAAGACTTGAACTCAAAGCTAGGTGGTTCAGAACTAGGAAGACTTAAACTCAAAACTAGTTTCAATCATTTACTAGTTTTGTGACTCTGGGCAAGTCACTTAATCAGTTTGCCTCAGTTTCTTCATCTGTTAAGTGAAAATAATAATAGTATCTTCTTCCCAAGGTCATTGTGCAAGTCAAATGAGATAATAATTGTAAAGTATTTAGCACATAGTAAGCACCATTCATATATTCATCATTTATTTATTTATTTTTCTACTTTATTTTTTCCCCAACAACAATAATTTTCTTTCAGAAAAGCAATCACTGCCATGATGAAATTATGTGTAGTTATGGTCAGTCCTAGAAATTTTTGCAGAAAATATCTTTTTTTAAATAACCCCATCAGCAAAATTTTGACCCTGTAATCTCTGTTGTTATTGTTTCTGTTGTTTTTCCTTCAGGTTCTATCACTTCTTTTGTTTTTGTAATTTAGAAAAGGAATTGAGTGAATTGAAAACCACAAAACTTTGGTCTCTTATTCAAAGATAGCTTTGCTTTATTTTGAAAAAGCATCAATAGATTTGGGGGGATATTTTGTTGTTAAAAAAATAGAATATTCCAGTTATAGAGAAGGCTATTATTATATAGTTTCTTTGACCTTCTTTACCATCAGAAAGCTATCATATTAATAATAGACCAAGTGGATCAAACACAATAAACACAATATTTATACTTCTTTTCAATGTTCAAGAGATTCTAAGTTTGATGGAAACTCTTGACAACATGGTGAGCATTATTTAAATGTTAGCTATTAATACTTCTTTCACTTTTGTATCTTTGTCATCTTCTACAGAAACTTGTATCTAGTGTTTAATAAATGCTTTGTTGAATTGAAGATCAAAATGAGCAAAACCTTCAAACTGAGAACAAAGGGAAGCTGGAAAAGGAAAAAATATTGACAAAAGACAACTTGAGAGAGATGTGTGTGGGGTAGAAAAATAAAAATGAAATAAAAAATACAAATTTACACCACAAAATGTCAAAAAAAATGTGTTAAAATAATTGTCATGTTAAGAAAAACAGAAAGAAAAAACTCTGAATTCATCATTTCCTTCTACTCCATTTAGGAATGACCACTTCCAGGAAAGGATCACTGTCTGTGAAGGAGATGATTTACTCCTATTTCATCAGGATTTATTAAAAATGAATTTTCAGATGAATGGAAAGCTATACTATCCTTCAAAATGACTTTATTGGTATCTTTTGTCTTTACATGATCTTTATTTCTGAATCTATCCATCTACTCTGAGAGCAATCCTACATGACAAAGAATGAAAAGGAAAAAGGGAAAAAAAGCTTAGCAATGCTCGACAACAAATTACACAAGTTTGACAGAATTATGATATTTCATATTCAGAGTTTCCCAGCTCGGCAAAGAAAAAAAAAGGGAAGTGACTTTTTAAAATTCATCTTTAGGGGTGGCTAGGTGGTGCAGTGGATAGAGTACTGGCCCTGGAGTCAGGAGTACCTGAGTTTAAATCTGGCCTCAGAGACGTAATAATTACTTAGCTGTGTGGCCTTGGGCAAGTCACTTAACCCCATTTGCCTTGCAAAAACCTAAAAAAAAAAACCTTGTCTTTAGGGTCAAGCTTGGTAATTATAGCTATACATTATTTCATTTCTTTTTTGTTCTTTCCATTTAAATTATTATAGTGATCATATATATTGAGTTTTTCCTGGTTCTCTTTAGTACTTCATGTCTTATGTTTCTCTGTATTCCTCATAGTTCTCATTTCTCATGTTATAGTCATTTATATAATACAGTTTACTTAGTCATTCTCCAATTGATGGGACATTTGTTTTCAGTCCTTTGCTACCAGGAAAAGTAAAAACTTTACTCTTTAAAATTTTTTTAAAAAGTAACATTTCATTTTTCATACAACAGATACTTCCTAATAAGAACACAAGCATACCTTACCAAGAACATTCCCTGAAAATGCTTATGCAAAACTTTCTAAGGTAGGTGTCCTTTGCTTTTTTATTTTTGGACCCTTTCTACAATCTGATGAAGCAGAGAGATCCCTTCTTAGAATAAGGTAAGAGAAGGTAAGGGAATATTTCTTTACATGATGCCTACTATGTGTCAGATATCTTGCTAAGGCTTTACAAATATTATCTTATTTGATCTTCCCAATAACCCTGTGAGGTAGGAATTATTATTATCCCCATTTTACAGTTGGGAAAACTGAGTCAAACGGAGGTTACATGCCTGACTCTGGACCACACAGTTAGTAAGTATTATAGGTAAAATATGGATTCAGGTCTTCTTAATTTAGGTCCAGTGCTCTGTCAATTATGCCACAAAATGTCTCATAATATAAAACTTGTATATGTCTAAAATAAAATACATAAGATAACAAAAAACCCAATACAATTATCAAAATGTGAAAAACAAGTTCATGGATTCCAGGTTAAGAATTCTTGTTCTCAAAGGGTGAAATAAATTGGCTCAAGTTCATACCACTTTCCACTTTCAGTTTGCTGTTAGCAGAAAGGAAGGATGTATGGGAAAACTCTTCTTTTTTGCTGCTCCTTGCACAATTAGAGAATAAAAAGACTGCAGGCAAAGGATATTTAGCTGGAAGGAACCCAACAACTGCTGTGTAGGGTCATTGCAACAAAAGAGACTTTTGCATTTGGGGACAGAAACAATCACTATTTGGTTTAGGATTAGACCATACAAGGAGCCTTGGCTGGAAAGGAAGACAAACCTTTTGAGGTTGTTGCGCCCTCTAAAGAGTGAGGTGTTTTGTTTTTGTTTTAGAAAATTGCATAATAACAAACTCTCTATTGTTCATAATCATGCATAATGGGGCTTCATTCCAGAGAATATAAAAATCACGCTTTTAGTCATGAGTTTTAACTCCCATTACCCATTCAGAACTTCCATGGAACAGCTAATAAGCAGTGACATTATGGAACCCTTTTGCTTTGTCCAACCCAGATGCTAGAACTGCTAACCCAAATGTGTAGTAGAAAGACTACCAGAATAAGACTTAGGGGGTCTGGTTCAAGTCCTGACTAAAACACTAATTGGCGTGTGATTTCAAATGAGTCTTTTTTTCCCCATTGTCTCAGTTTCCTTTATAAAATGAGGGGTTTAGAATAAGTATCTCTCTATGGTTCATACTGTGATTCTAACTCAGAATTCTGTTATGACACTTCCCCTCCCCTAGCCACCCATATACCCATACTTCTAGCCCCAGCAAAGCACAGTAATGACGAGCATATTGAAATCAATAGCACGCCAGGCTTAAAAGACACTCTGCACTATGCCCCTTGAGTTAGCAGACTGGCTCTATGCCAAGCCACAGCCGACTAGGAGCAGTCTTCAGAATATGCCTTTCCTCCTATTTCCTGCTGATAAAAGTTGGGATTTGTCAGCAGGGTACTCGGGTTGATCTTAATGGTTATTATCCATAATTTGCAAGGCAGCAAGGATCCAAATCACTTAGGACATTGTAGGTTAGTCTCCATACTTTAAATTGTGCTCTCAAGTAAATTGTCAGAGTGCATTCAGCTGACTCTTTTTCTTGTGTCTAACATCCCTGAGAGAACAGTTAGGTCTGGAGATAAAAGAGTCTTGGCTTTGCCCCTTACCACTTCTGTGATCACAGGCAAATCACTTTACCAATCTGAACTTCAATCTCCTCAATCTCTAAAATATGGGAGTTGGACCAGATGGATTCTTTGATTACATGAACTGAGCTCATCCTTTCATGGCCCTGATCCAAGCTAAAGGAACATATTACCCCCAGTTCTGAATCCATGATCTGATGTTAAAGAATTGGAGCATGAAAAGGAGAGAGTGAAAATACCCAGTCATCCCTGGGGCATCCCTGGGCAGGAGCAGACTGGGAGGAGCTGTTTGCTATAGCACTCCCTTGTTTAGAATGAGAATACAGAATGACATTTTCTAGTTTCCCAAGAGATGTTGATTGACAGTCTCTTCTAAAATCCAAGTCACAGAGCTCATGGCAGTGTTCCTGAAGGCTGTGGGGTTCTAGTAAACTGGACAGGCTCTGAATGCAGATCTGGTGAGAGATTGGGCATTTCCCATCCCAGGATCAGCTGAGAGACACTCATTACACAGGCTTGACACTGGTTTGAACCAGAGCAAGATGTAGAGAATATGTGATCTGCATTGCCTCAGGGACTTGTCCACACAGAGGAAAGCACAGATCTTTTGAAATATAGAGATGCTGATGGGTAGTAGTCACTGATAATATTTGACATACTTCTGGATAATTCAGTACATGTGTAGGTTGTTGAAGATGGAAAAACTGGTCCAGCTGTCTCAATGCTTCTTGGATAAAGAGCTTTGAAAAGTGGAACTTCCTCTTTGGAGCTCTAGTAGAGGCTGGGAGGCCACTTATTGGATATGTTGTAGTTTTGGTAATAGGTTTGATGAGATGATTGCTGGAGTCCCAATTCTTTTATTTTGTGATTCTACTCAGAACTTCATTGGTATTGAGAAGTACACAAATGAGAAGAGGAAAACCTGGATGAGAGATAGCAAGCAAGCTGGGCAGGCGTCTTAACATAATGTATATGAGTCAATAAGCCTTTATGTAGTGCTTACTATTTGCCAAGAAAAGTTAGACAATGGATGGAGTAATGACCCTGAACTCAGGAAAACTTATTTTCCTGAGTTCAAATCCAACCTCAGACACTTACTAAGTTATGTGACTCTGGGCAAGTCACTTAATTCTATTTGCTTCAGTTTTCTTGTCTCATATCAGAAAATGAGCTAGAGAAGGAAATGGCAAAGCACTCTGGTATATTTGCCAAGAAAATCCCAAATGGGGTCACAAAGAGTTGGATATGCTTGAAAAAGCTGAAAAAGAAAAACAATGTGTCAGCCTTTACACTAAGTGCTGGGGAAAACAGAGTCAAAAGATCATCCCTGCTCTCAGGGAGTTCATAATCTAATGAATTATGAGTATGTATAACAAAAATTGCTTTTTATAAATATGCCTTATTTAATAGTAAAAATTCTGTTCTTTATGGAAATTGATATTTAATCACAACTTGGATGATATCTAATTGAAGGTATTATAGTCAAAACTCAAAGCTTCCAACGTATTTTGGAGGAAAAGTGACAACAAAAGGTAGATAATTTTCAAATACAAGGGGCCATAGTCTTTAATCATGTGATCTCTGAAGAAGTGGTTACCATGTCTATATTAGACCAGACTTATAATCTGGAATTCTTGAGGTAAGTTTCTTTCTTTTTTTTTTTTTTTTTTTTTTTTTTAGATTTTTTGCTAGTCAACGGGGTTAAGTGGCTTGCCCAAGGCCACACAGCTAGGTAATTATTAAGTGTCTGAGACTGGATTTGAACCCAGGTACTCCTGACTCCAGGGCTGGTGGCTTTATCCACTATGGCCACCCAGCTGCCACCCCCATTGAGGTAAGTTTTCTTTGGGGAATAAGGGGAGGAAAGATAGTCCAACTGTGAGAGTGTAGCTACATTGGGGAAAAGGGGTCAATTTATACCAAGAATTTGTTCCCAGTTCTTCAAGAATAGAACCCCAGAAACTGCAGTCTGAACTAGCTATACTAATGCTGCTGAATACTGCAGATGAATAAAACAGTATTCAAATAACAGAAATAGTCACAGAAGAGGAAGTTGTCCTCCTGTTTTTTTCTTTTGTCCTGGGGCAGAGCATTAATTACCCCTATGATGATAATGGATCCTTTGCTAGATATATAGAACAAAAATCTTCTATTTACAAATGTTGTCTATTGAGAAGAAAGGTTGTTGTTGTTGTTTTGGGAGGTTTGGGGTTTTTTTTTTTGGGTGGGGTTAAGTGACTTGCCTAAGGTCACACATCTAGCAAGGATCAAATGTCTGAGAGCCTGCTTTGAATTCAGTTCCTTTTGACTCCAGGGGCTAGTGTTCTATCCACTCTTCACCTAGCTGTCCCTGAGAAGAAAGGTTTTTTCCACCTAGACCTAGGGAATGGACAACATGAATTTCTGTAAACTTTCCTAAAATGCCCTAATTAATCTCCTTGGGAATTCTAGGTTATGCTCTAGAGATAAGCAACTAGATGTCACTATAGATAGAGTGCTGGGCCCGAAGTCAGGAAGACTCATCTTCCTTAGTTCAACGTTGGCCTCAGATACTTCCCAGCTAGGTGACCCCTGGGCAAGTCATTTTAACCCTGTTCGTCTCAGTTCCTCATTTGTAAAATGGACTGGAGATGAAAATGGTAAAATTATTCCAATATCTCTATCAAGAAAACCTCAAATGGGGGTCCCAAAGAGTGAGGCATAACTGAAAACATCTGAACAACAAGAACCTACTTCTAGAGACTAGCCCTGTCCAGTTCAACCTCAGATCAGATCTGCAGCTTTGAATCAGGTTGGCTTTGGATCTGACTTGGAATACAATGACATCTGGAAGAACAGTGGGGAGAGTGGGTCAAGAAGAATCTGGACCATTTTTTAGACTTAGACTAGAAGTCAGGTGATGGCTCCCTGGAAGCCAGTGGTGATCTCCCAGTTATCGCCCCTCTAAGCAAATTGGCCTAGAATATAATCTATTACATCGAAATAGAAATAAACCAAGACATTTTACCCTGATATGATTTTCTGATGTGTGAGGACAGCAGATACCCCAATGGTTAATATGGTTTTAAAAGGATGCCCTTGCCAGGCCTGTCAGCTGAGTCGTCTAGCTCAAAAATTTCAGACCATCCTGAAACAGGCTGCAAAGCTCACTAGGCCTAATGAAAGAAAGAGGGGAAAGGGAATTTGTGTGGAAATCCCATAACTGGCCCCTAGAGGAAATCATTACATTGCTTAGAGTTCATCAAAAACTTATCTGATGATTCTTAAATAACATAAGTGCCTCACTATGCTTCCTTTTATTGGTCTATAATAACGGATTTTCAGAATAAGGTCCTTGAAACCTGCTAACAATAAACAAAGGGAAGGAAGGCCTCAAGAAAGAGCACAGGATATGTGGAAAACATTGACTGATAGAGAAATGTCAGGCAGACTTTGATGTCTGTGATCTGTATCCCACAATTAAACAGGAAGAGACCACTCAGAGTCCCCCTGACAAGGGGGAAAACATACTGGAGAAAAGAATAGGCAATTCATGCATACCAATATAATATTAGTTCAGATTATTTTATAAAATTAAAGAAGTCTAATACAGTTTTTAGTTTTAAGAAATATTAATACTGGAATGATCATACCTTGTCCATTTCTAGTCATTTAAGCCCTTGTTTTTAAGATAAAGAAATTTGAGGTTGAAAAAAAATCAATATTTATTTGCCCCATGCTTTATATATTATTAGGGCCTCTTGGAGGCCTTGCAAACCTGAGATTGAAGTCTTTTTAGGGAAACCTGATTGACATGGAACTTGAAAGCAAAGTAGAAATTAAATCAATATTCTATCAATTTGTCTGTCTATCTGTATCTATCAAAATCTATATCTAACCATCTCTATATATCTTCCTATATCTCCATCTCTATCAATCTAGATAGAGATATAGGAAGATATATAGAAATAGATCGATATAGATAAATAAAAGAAGGGATTTTAGAGGAGGGAACTGATATGACTAGAGGTATTAGAGATAGAAATTGTTTATCTCTTACGCCTTCATTTCATTACCTTCAACTCTTTTCTCAAACCCATTGCTATCTGGCTTTGGCCCCCCCCATCATTTTTTTTAAATTGCTCTTTCTCAGTGGTCACCAGAGAACCCTCAATGACCAGAATCAATGACCTTTCTTGAGTGTGTCTCTGTGGCATTTGACATTGTTGACTATTCCACTCCTCTTTCATTCTCTAGTGCACTCAGTTAACAAGAGTATCTTCAGTGGTTAAAGAACTGGCCTTGGAATTGGGAAGACTCATTTTTCATTGAATTCAAGTCTAGCCTCAGACACTAGCCTTGTGACCCTAGGCAAGTCACTTATCCTTGTTCACCCCAGTTCATCTGTAAGATGGTTTGGAGAAGGAAATGGCAAGCAAGTATCTTTGCTAAGAAAATCCCAAATGGAGTCATGAAGAGTCAGATAAAAATGGAAAGCCTCAACCAAGAAAAAGTTCCAGGAATCATGTTAAGCACTAGAAAAATTGTGTTAAGCATCTTGCAAAAGCAATCTCTGTCCTCAAGAAGCTTGCATTCTAAGAGACATACATATAACCTGGTCAATGTGTACAAGATATAGATAGCATAAATGCCAGATAATCTGAAGGAAAGTCATTGGCAGCTTGAAGGGAACCAGGAAATCCAGAAGGAGGGAAAGGGTTCCAAATATGAGGCACAGTCAATGAAAAGGCACAGAGGCAAGAGATGAAGTGTTGTCTGAAAGGGTCAGCATGCAGACCATTGTAGATGTATCGTGGAGCACAAGGAGGGGAGTCAAGAGTAAAAAGACTGGAAAAAAGGAAGGGGGCCAAGTTTTGAAGGATTTAAGAGATTGAACAAAGGATTGTATATTTGATCTTGAACTATTGGACCAAATAAGAATTATTGAGTTAGAGGGGCTACATGGGCAGACCCTATATTTTAGGAAACTCATTTTTGGTAGATGAGTCTAGATTAGATAGAAGTCAGAAGAGAAGAGAGTTGAACCAGGGAGACCAACCAGAAGGCTATTGCAATGGTCATTTGAAAAGTGAAGGCCTGAAATAGGGTGGTAGCTAGATAAGTGGAGAAAAGGGAATGAAAAGAAGATCTTGGGAAGGCAGAAACAGCAAACTGAGGTAATATACTGGAGAGAAGAGTGCAAAGTCAAGAACAACATTGAAGTTTTGAATCTGAGTGAGTGAAAGACCTGCTGGTGTCCTTGACAGTAATAGGGAAGTTCAGAAGAGGGAGAGATTTGGGGAGGATAAGTTTATGTCAAAAAATTCAAGATACACAAAAGGCACTGAATAATTAGAATATATTCTTTGAGGGTAGAGACACTTTTTTTGCCTTTGTTTGTAGCCCCAGGGCTTATACATAAGTACTTAATAAATGCTTGTGGAGATATCAGTTTTGTGAGACTGGAATTCAGCAGACAAAGACTGGATGGGTAGATCTGGGAGTCATTTGCACATAGATGATAAGTGAAGCCTTGATGAGATCACCAAATATTTACTGAATATCCCCCCCCCCCCCCCCCGCTTTCTCTTCTACCACTGCAGATCCTCATCACCTCAAACCTTGATTTCGGCAATATATCAGCAATAACCCTGATGTGGATCTGCTTGCCATCAAGATTTCTCCCCATTCCAATTCATTCTCCATTCAAACATCACTGAAGTGTTTCCTAAAAGCCAAGTTTGATTATGTCTTCCCTCACCCTTCCCTATTAAACTACAGTGACTTTCTATTGCCTCCAGGTACAAGTATAAAATATTTTGTTTAGTATACACAGCTCTTCATAACCTAGCTTTTCTCCTATCTTTCCAACCTTCTTACACCTTCCCCAATAAGAACTAAATAACATTCTTTAATCCAGGGACACTGACCTGACTATTCCATGACTAAGACACCATTTCTCTTAGCTTGGGGAATTTTTTCCTGGCTGTCCCCCATTCCTGGAATGTTCTCCCATCATTCTGCCTTCAGACCTCCCTGGTATCCTTTAAATCCCAATAAAAATCCTATTTCCTAATAGAAGTATTCCCTCTATTAATTATCCAGTATATAATATATATATGTATATATATATGTATATATATATACATATATATACATATATATACTATATATATATATATATATATATATATATATATATATATATATATATATATGTTTGTTGCTTGCTGTCCTTCCAGATTGTAAACTCCTTGAAGGGGAAGAACTGCACTTTACCTCTTTTTTGTATTCCCATTCCCCTAGCACCTGTCACAAAGCAAGGCATGGTTTGGACAAAGCAAAAGAGATTATGAAGTCAGAGAGGTAGCAAGAGAACAAGGAGAGAACAGTCTCATGGAAACCTAAAGAGATGAGAGTATCCAAGAGGAAAAGATAGACAAATGTTTAAACGCATCAGAAAAGGTCAACAAGGATGAGGATTAGAAAAGAGTGATCACTTGGCAATTAAAAGATCAGTGATTTCAATGATAAGGTCAGAAGTCAGTCACCCTTCACAATCTTCAGTTTGCTTTTCCAGTCTTATTACATATTATTCTTCTTCACATACTGTATGTTCCAGCCAAATTGGACTATTCCCACTGTTCTTTTGTACAAGATATTCTACTTCCTAGCTCCACACCTTTGCAGACAGTGCCGGGAATGCATTTCTTCCTCACTGTTGTCTCTTAGAATCCTAGCTTTTTTTCTTTTCAAGCACAACTCATCTATCCCCCCCCCCCCGCCCCCATGTAGTTTCTGTCTGTCCTTTAGGTGATGGAGCAACCTAAATGGTGCAGTGGATAGAGCACTAGCCCTTAAGTCAGGAGGATCTGAGTTCAAATCCAGCCTTTAGACACTTGACTCTTGCTAGCTGTATGATCTTGGAGAAGTTACTTAACCCTGATTGTGTGGCATCTAAGGCCATCTCCAGTCACCTTTTTTTTTGTTTGTTTTTGCAAGGCAATGGGGTTAAGTGGCTTGCCCAAGTTCACACAACTAGATAATTATTAAGTGTCTGAGGACCTGAATTGAATTCAGTTCCTCCTGACTCCAGGGCTGGTGCTCTATCCACTGTGCCACCTAGCTGTGCTATGTCCAATCATCTTTTGTTGTTGTTGTTGCAAGGCAAATGGGGTTAAGTGGCTTGCCCAAGGCCACAGCTAGGTAATTATTAAGTGTCTGAAGACCGGATTTGAACCCAGGTACTCCTGACTCCAAGGCCGGTGCTTTTTCCCACTACGCCACCTAGCAGCCCCCCCCCCTTTTTTTTTTTAGATTTTGCGAGGGCAATGGGGTTCTAAGTGGCTTGCTCAAGGCCACATGGCTAGGTATATCTCCAGTCATCTTGATCTGTATCTAGGCTCTGGTCCCAGATGGCTCTGGGGTAGAAAGTCCAATTCATGTGCTTCTCATGGCATCACCTCCCTAATGTAAGGGGTCTTCTTTGAGAATGAATCATCACTGTTAGTACTTAAAATTGCATACAAATTTCTATTTATTATGTTTCAAAAGTCTTGGTGCAGTTTTAGGTAATTGATGCTATTAGATTTTTGGTATATTCTGTATTTTATATTTATTTATAGGTTTATGTTACATTTATTATAGATATATACGCATTATTTCTCCTGATAAAGCTATGGCTCTTTTTTGTCTCTGTATTCTTAACCCAAAAGGCACTGCCTGAAAACATAATTCATGCTTAGTAATTTAAAAAAAAATAGATTTGTATAGATATATTGTGTTTTTTATATCACTTAATATTTCCTTCTTTATTCTTTACTCTCCCTTCCTTCTCCAAATCATCCCCTTACAACAAAGAATTTTTATGAAAAAGAAAGAAGAGAGGGTGGCTAGGTGGCTCAGTGAATAGAGCACCAGCCCTGGAGTCAGGAGTACCTGAATTCAAATCTGGCCTCAGACACTTAATAATTACCTAGCTGTGTGGCCTCTGGGCAAGCCACTTAACCCCATTGCCCTGCAAAAACCTTAAAAAAAAGAGAGAAATAAGAGGGGAGAAAATTTAGTAAAACCAATCAGTATTGGGAAAAAAAACTGACATAGGCACAACATTCCACAAAAACTGGAGCTTTTTGCACCTTTGCAAAGTAATTTATGTGGAAGAAGTTGTTTTCTCATAGATCTTCCTTGAGTCATTCTTTATAATTTTGCAACATTTCTTTTCTTTTTTGATTAAAAACATTGTGAGATGATCAACAATGATGGACTTAGTTCCTATCAGCAGTTCAGTGATCAAGAACACTTCTAAAAGACTTATAATAGGAAAATACCATCCAAACCATACTATTTTTTTTCCTTTTTTAAAACTTCTTTCATGCTTTTTCTTCTCTTTCTCATGGTTTTATCCCCTTTGGTTCTGATTATTCTTTCACAACATGACTAATATGGAAATGTTAAACATGATTGTGCATGTACAAACTATATCAGATTACCCACTGTCATGGAATGGGAGAGGGGAAAAGCAAGGTGGTAGAAAAATATGGAACTCAAAAGTTTACAAAAAAGATGAATTCTGAAAACTGTCTTCTGCATCGTAATTGTAAAAATTAAAAGAAAATAAGATTCAAAAGAAAATAAAAAATAAAATTTTTATTGAAATATTTTGTTTTCACATCTCCTGGATTTTCCTCTATATTCATCCACTTCTCCCTCTCTCTGGAGAACCAATCTCTTAACAACAATTTAAAAAAGAAAAGAAAAAGAGGAAAAAACGATATCTCCCCAGCAAAACTGACCAATTCATTTAAGAAACAGACAACATGTACAATGTTTCTCCAACTCTGAATGCCCTGCCTCTGCAAGAAAAGAGGTATCTTCTCATATCTTTATTTGAAGCCAACCTCATTCTTTGTAATTTTGCAAATATTAAGTTTATATTGTTTTGAGCAATAACTGTGCTTTCATTTACCTTATTGTGGTATCAGGTATGTTGTTTTTCTGGCTCTTTTTATTTCAGTTTGCTTCAATTTTATGTAAGTTTTTTCCATGTTTTTCTGTAAACATCATGACTGTTATTCCTTATAGAAACAAATAAATGCTTGTTGAATGAATGAATGGTAGTGACAATACTAAATTTGCAAAAGTTACTATTTGGCCCATAAATTAAGTGAAAATAATATTTGTGGCCAATAGCAAATCATATTTAGGGCACTAGGGAAGCTAGAGATAGTATCAGTATGTTGGTGGGGCATTCAACTGTGATAGAGCTTTAGGTTGAATATTCATGTGTCCCAGATGCCTTTGACAGTTTGGTGAAGCCTGTTAGACTCCTTCTATGTACTATTCTTAAATGGGTAAATTAAAACCATAGGCATATAAAGAAAACTAATTATCATGAAATGCACTTTTCAAAATAGATTGAAAAAAGTTCACAGACTCTAGGTAAAATCTCCTACTCTAGGTTTTCTTCATCCTTTTTTTTCTTTCCTTCATCTTTCCTTGTCATTTACTTGATCTAGAGCTGAGTTCTTTGAAGGTAAGGACTTTTTAATTAATTAATTTTTTTTTCTCCAATGCTTAGCATAGTGCTTGGAACCTAGTCGGTGCTCAAACAGTGCTTGTTAATTGTTGGAGCTAAAACTTTTCTCTTCCCTTTTTAATTATTGCTTAACTCAGGATGGAGTTTAAGAGGCTTCACATATCCCCTTTCCCCTCTTCTGCATGAGAAGACTCAACTATGATGCTGAAGGAGAACAAAGGTAGGAACTGCTTTTGCTTACAATTGATTTTTCAGCCTCAAATTTCTGAATCAAGTCAATTGTACAACAATGGCAACGTGGTCAGGAATACAATATGTTAGAGCTTAAAGATTACTCTCCAAAAATAATATTCTTATTTCCTGTATCAATCAAATAAAATGAAAATTATGCAGTTTAGTGGGTAAGAATACCTAGAAATCTACAAATGTGTGTGTGATGAATTAAATAGCTATGTTGTATTTCACCATGGACAACAAAATGAGTCTTTGGCGACTTCCCCCAATTTCTATTTTTGCTTCTCACTTTCTAAGGGCTCTAAAATTGGCAGTAAGTCAAACTGGAAAGGATTGACATGGTAAATTACCAATAGATGCAGGCATAGCAACTGCTATCCCTTTCACGTTTCACAGGCTCTAATTAAATATGATTAAAGAGGCAGAGGGTTGGTTTATTTCACACACCTGCTCTTGGAGAATTGACCATCACTATTGTGTACAGGTTTTGTCTTCACTATTTCTGTAGGTAAGATTTAAAAAGATGGATGGATTTTTTTTAAACCCAAGACTAAAACAATTGTATTCCCATAAGAAATTATGGCAAAACATTTATGAAAGATTATTAATGAGTTGAAATGTCCAGAGGAGATCAAATAGAATGGAGAAGTGCCTTGAGATCAAGCCCTTTATGGGGATTGGATTAAGGACATGGAGATACTGAGCCAGGAATAGAGTAGATTTTAGAGGAGACTTGAGAGCAATTTTCAGTTAATTGATAGCTGTCTTGTGGGAAAGGAATTAGACTTGAATCGATCGGGCCCCTAGAGGGCAAAATGGAGAACAGTGGGCAAGAGTTACAAAAAGATAAATTTAGACTTGAAGTCAGAAAGACTTGGTAAAAATGGGCTGCCTAAATTGCCCCTGACATTACTTCCCTAAAGGCATCAAGCAAAAGTTCCAAGATCACTTACTGGACAAGTTTAGATGGAATTCTTCTTAAGGTGTGGATTGAGCTAGATAGTTTCTGACTTTTCTTCCAATTTTAAGATTTTATAAATTACTCTGCTATCCATCTGACTTTCTTTCTCAGAATGTTGTTTTACAGAACAAAGGGAACTGTTAGAAAGTTCTTTGAATTCCCTAGAAATATAAATGTGTGTGTATGTGTGTGTATGTATATATATATATGTATATATATATATGTTATAAATTTCCTGGATATAGAAATATATATATATGTATACATATAAAATGTATGAATGTATAGATTAAATATATCAAAGAAATACATATACATATAAATAAAACACATATATACAGACCTCTGATTCTCATGGAGTAGGAACTCCTTCAGTTAATTCCTCCAGAACTTCCAGGGGTATTGAGAGTTTGCATTATTTAGAGATATACAACTAACATATGTCAAAAGCAGGGTTTGAACCCCATTTTTCTAACTGTGAGACTACCCCGCCTCTTTGTCACTCCAACTACCTGGAAACAGTCTGTGTGAAAACACAAGGTGTTTTTTTTTGTTTTTTTAGTTTTTGCAGGGCAATGGGGTTAAGTGGCTTGCCCGAGGCCACACAGCTAGGTAATTATTAAGTGTCAAAGGTTGAATTTGAACTCAGGTACTCCTGACTCCAAGGCCAGTACTCTATCCACTGCACCACCTAGCTGTCCCCTTTTGGTTGTTTTTTTAAGAGAATCCTCAGATATGAAATCTAAAAATTATCCCTCTCTATTTATCACATAGCAATTCATTACCTCATTATCAATAAATTTATTTTTATTTAATTATGAATGAACTACCTTCCACAATATCAAAGAAGCTTGTCCTCCTTGAACACCTTATCCACCCTGCACATAGCTAGGCTGATTCTTTTTTATTTTTTGCAAGGCAATGGGATTAAGTGACTTGCCCAAAGTCACACAACTAGGTTACTCCTTAGTATCTGAGGTCGAATTTGAACTCAGGTCCTCCTGATTCCACAGCCACTTAACTGCCCCTAGTCTGATTCTTAAACAACAGATGTGCTCTGTTGCTGAGATCATCCTAAAAGATTTTACAGTTTGATGGAACCTGACAGAGCTTGTGCTCACATAGTCTTCCAGAATCTGATTGCCTTGTGCAACGTTTTTTAAGGTGATAAAAGCAGAATAGAATTGATGTGGATTTTAATAAGTGTTTGTTATTATGATTTATCTTAGTCTTCCAATTATGCCACAGGTGGGGGGAAGTTTAGTGTCATTTATTAATAATTGCTTACTTTTATGTAACACGTTAAGGTTTGCAAAATTCTGTGAGATAGGTGCTGCTGTGACCCCCCCCCCCCCCCCAGTTTACAATTAAGGAACCTGAAGATTAGAAAAGATAAGTGATCTTACATATATTCTTAAATATGGGGAGAAAGTGTATGAAGTGGAATTGAAATCTAGGTCTTCCTGACTTCAAGTTGCAGTGTTTCATCCATTAAAAAGCTGTGGGTTATTATTCTAGTTAGTCAACACATACTTATTAAGCACCTACTATAATATGCTAAGTTCTGGTATTACAAAGAAAGACAAAAGACAATCCCTACTCTGAAGGAGCATGCATTCAAATGGGGAAGACAATGTACAAACAACTCTGCTCAAACAAGCTATATACAAAACAAATTGGAAATAATCAACCAAGGGAGGCACTAGAATTAAGAGGGATCAGGTAAGAATTATAAAGTGGGTTGGTGTTCTGCCCACTGTACCATCTGACTGCCCCTATCTACCTTACAAAAAACCTACATAAAGACACTAAATTGAGCCCTCAGAATATGCACAATCTTAATCCTTCCCTAGCACCATCCTAACTCTTCTTTTACCTTTTCCCAGCCCATACCCTATATAATTATATAAATCTTGCCCTTACCCCTGTTTGGGGGCTGCTGTTATAAGGCCAGTTGCAACAACCTTGCAACTGTCCCTAATTTCTCTTTTTTAATGCTTCTTTCTCTCTTTATTACTGCTAATGCTGTTGCTACTGATCAGCCAACTGTCCTAACTGTTCCTTAATTACTTTGCTAAATTTCTCTACGCTGCTATTTATTCCCTCAGAGAATAGTCCAGTTGCAATAGCCTTAAAATAGCCTTTACTTACTCTTCTCAGTTTTAGATTTTGCTAAGATTTCTCTTAGAAATCTAGCCCAAATTACTACTGAATTTCTTATTTAACCATAGTAATACATGAATAAACCTTTTTTTTTGTCCTCAATACTTCTGGGTCAAGAGTAGGCCTTTCCAAGAATTCATTCACACATTCTTGAACCCAATACTAGACCACTTAAAAACATTTTTCTTTCATCAATAATATAGCATTATATTTCAAATCACAGAATATTAAGGTAGGAAGAGATTATAGAGACCATCTAATGAATATTAAAAGAGGCAATAGAAACTAGATATAGGATTCCTTGGGCCAATCCCCTGTTTTGCTTTTTTTTTTGGATAGAGAGTGGTTTTAGAGAACACCAATGTTATATAATATTTGTATTTCTCCAGTATATTAGTTTCCATGATGTCTCTAACAGCCACATAAACCCCAACTTGCTTAGCCCTTCTCTGACCACACTTCACACAGTAAAGCTGCATGGAACTTACAGTAAATCTCTTAAAAGGATAAAGATTCTGAGCCAATCCTGATGGGATTTGACCCTCCAGCTTAGGGGGAGGTTGGGTATTTTTTCATATTTAGAACCTGCCCAGGGAGATAAATTCAGCTCTTCAACACTGTCTGCTGAGGGGTCAAATTGTTTAAGTCAAAATTTCATTTTTACTGATAAACTTGGTCCTAATCTCTCATGAGGAAATGCTGTCTGCCTTCAGAAGTAACTTTTGCCTTTGCCTTTTTCTGAGTGGAAATCACCAGCGGGATCTTTGAGACAGATAATTGGGAAGGTGATTGGTGGGTTTAGGTTGCTCAGGAGTCTGTGGAAATATTTTTTTTTCAGGAAGCCAGGTCACTGTTAGAAGACATCAGTCAGTCACCTGTAAACCTGCTGCAGATTGCAGAATATGTGAAGAAAAGGAGGTTGTGCACATTTCAGTGAGTGGACAGTATTTTTTCCTCTTTCCTCCTTGCTTTTAAGTATACTGTATAAGCCACCTGGGAAATGCTAAGACTAGAAGTTTCTATATAGCTATCACCAAAAAACCTTGGCAAGCTTGAAATGAGATTTTAGCATGTTTTTATGAGGCTGGTTTTTTTCTTCTTTTCTTAGGGAGCTTTTCATTGGGAATCAATGTGTGGATATCTTCTGTTCTTTTTTTATTATGCTTACTCTTCTCATAAGGTTGATATTCCATTCCTCAAAGATAAGATGCTCTACCATCACTTGGGGAAAAGTATTTCAAAAATGAAGTACAGGGCCTAGGAAGGACCAGGAAAAAAAGATTGGTGGAAGTGGGAAAACAAAAGAGGCCAGTTTCTTTCTTGTTGCCACAAAACTTAGCTGATCGGAGCAGAGCTGGATATTAGAAAATTTGAGTCTATTTTATTCTTTAGGACTAAGAGAGAATAGGAAGAAAAAAGAAGTTTTCTTTGAGGTAAAATTCTGAAATGGGCAAAACATGTATGCCTCTTTCCTGGTCTTCTGTGCCTTTTTTTTCCTACTTTGGGAGGTGTTAGCCTGCTCTATCTTTCAAAGGGTTCCACTTCCCAGAATTGTTTGGCTTTTTTTTCAATTTATTGACATTCATTCTCAGAATATACTTTTTAGGTAAATGCCAGAGACAAGCCTATTTCCCTTCCCAGTTGTCTCATCATTCCTTCACAATCAATCTGCATATAAGAACAATCTCTTTGAGGGTGTCAGGTGTGTTCAAGGAAGACTAGCATCTCTGGTGTGAGGGCTGAGTCCTTTTCAGGGTTGCTTTCCACCTTTGATGTCCACCTGAGCAACCTAACTCTCATCTGTGGCTCCAAGAAGCTGTAGCATGCACAATGGCCACATCTGGGTAAATCATTTCAGCAGGTGGACTAGACCACATTGAGGGTAACTGAGGGGTCTCAAACCAATTGGTGAATTGGGAGGGTGTCTACTCCAAGCATAGGAAGTCTTCCAGTGGTGGAATGGGCATATGAGAATACATCGTTCCAATGGCTACGAAGGCAGCTGAAGCAGGTGCTGTGGAGGGCTTAGAGCTTGATTAGACAATGAAGACTCCAAGGTCATCCATTGCATCTAGAGCCATAACCAATTGTCTTGAAGCTGTCTTGCATAGATCATGTTGACTTTGGAAGAGAGAGTGAGGTTGATGACTTCATGCAACTCTGCTTCATTTAAATCCAATTTATGCACATATGAAAAGATATCACCTATACCACTTTACCATTCCTATCTCAAAGTCCTATGGTGTCACACAAGTGAGGAAGTAGCAAGTGCAAATACACCGGAAACTATAGTCACAACCTTGCAAAGAGGCAGCCCAAGTCATAGGGTCATTTCCCCACTGAAAGCAGTAGTGGGACTGTTTACCTCAAGTTGAAGTCAATCAGTCTCTAGCTGAAGTTCCAACTGAAGAAGTTTTGAATGTCATTAGGCTCCTTTCAAGTGGCAAAGCACCTGGAACTGATTCTGTTCCTGAGATCTACAAGGTGAGGGGTCCATTTCTTATCCAAAAGTTGACTGAAATTTTCCAGGTTATATGGCATGAAGAGGTTATTCGCTAAGAATTCAAGGATACCTCCATCATCCATCTCTATAAAGATACAGGAGATATATTGTCCTGTGATAATCTCAGGGGTATTTGTCTATTAGTCATTGATGGTAAGATTCTTTCCAGAAACCTCCTTAATAGACTGTCCTTCACCTGGAAAATGGTCACCTCCCTGAGAGTCAATGTGACTGGGGTCAAGGGACAGTTGATATAGTGTTACTAGCCTACAAATTTAGGAGAAATGTCAGTAGAACAAAGGTCTGTATACAACATTTGTAGATCTGACCAAGGCCTTTGATAATGCCATCAGTCATGAGGTTTTATAAAAAATTATGTTAACATTTAGTTGTCTGGAGAAGCTCATGGAGAAGAATTGTACATCAGTTTCATGACCAAATGCTTGCTTGGACTCTGAATAGTGGATGAAGCTCTCAAGATTTCCCAGTTACCAATGGAGTAAAACAATGATGTGTCATTGTTCCCATGCCTTTTAGCATGATGTTTTCAGCCTTGTTATCAGATGCCTTCACTGAGGATGAAATGACATTAAGGTCAGATACCATCCTGATGATAAATTCTTCAACTTGAAAAGACTAAAAGCCAAGATCAAAATGGAGGGAGTGTTGGTGCATGATCTTTTGTTTGCAGATGATTGTGCATTCAATGCAGCCTCTGAAGTGGAGATGCAACAAAGTATGGATTGATTCTCTACTGCTGGGCTTAATTTTGGTCTAACAATTAACACCAAGAAAACACAGGTGCTCTGTCACCCAGCACCAATCCATCCATATGTGGAACCATCAATTACAGCAAATGGAGAAATTTTGAGTACTGTGGACAAGGTCACTTACCTTGGCAGTGTCCTTTCCAGGGAGGTACACACTGACAATGAGGTTGACACATGCATTGCCAGAGCTAGCTCTGTATTTTGGAGTCTCTGAAAGAAAGTATGGGAAAAAAGAGTTATTAGACTGATTATCAAACTGAGCCATTGTGCTGACCTCATTGCTATATGCCTGTGAAACCTGGACAGTCTACTAGAGCCATGTCAGGAAACTGAATCATTTCCATTTAAATTGTCTTAGAAAGATTCTGAAGATCACCTGGGGGAGAAGATACAGACACTGAGGTCCTTTCTCAGGCTAAACTGCTGAGTATTCCAACATTACTACAGAGATACAACTACAATGTTAGAATGCCAGATGTATGCTTGCCAAAAAAAAAAACTATTTTATAGAGAATTCACACAGGGCAAATGCTCACAAGGGGTCAGAAGAAGCTGCACCAGGACACTCTGAAGGTCTCATTGAAGAACTTTAGAATTGATTATATAGCATGGGAGACACTGGCATGAGACCACCCAGCATGGAGTGCCCCCATCAGTGAGGGTGCTGCATTCTATGAGGAAGATAGAATGGAAGTAGCTCAAAGGAAACATGACATATAAATTTAGAGTAAGCAACCCAGATGTTCAACTGGACTATTTATGCCTGATCTATAGTAGAGCATTCTGAGCCTGTATTGGTCTGATCAATCAAATTTGGACACTCTATAATTTGTCTTAAATGTAGTGATGCCATTTTGACCTTCTTCAGTAATGAAGGACAAGAACCAGTATATAAGTAACATCTCTTTGGAGGTTGACTCTGTCCACAATCCACAACAATTCTCTCTCTACAATCTTTAACTTGGTGACTTCATCTGCTCTTATGGGCTCAACAGTTTTATCATTTCTAGACAGATTTCTCCCAGAATTATACATCCAACCCATTTTTCTCCTGAACAATAGTCTGGCATCGTGAACTAATATCGAACATTTGAAACTACATATTCCACAGGTATCCCTATCTTCCTCATAGAATGCAGCAACCTTTTAAAACTCACCCTCTTTTCCTATCTCTATTATGGTCATCACCATTTTGTTAGTCATCTAACTTTTCAGCCTCTTCCCAACATCCAATCAGTTGCTTAACCTTTGTTTCTTTTTCTACATCATCTCTCCAATATCTCTTTCTCTCTTCACTCATGTAGCCACCATTCTAGTTCAAATTCTCATCCCTTTTTCCCTGAATTATATGAATGGTCTAATGTCTCCCTGTCTCATTTATTCTTTTTTTAAAATTTTAATTAAATTTTTTTTAATTTAAGGGGCAATGGAGTTAAGTGACTCGCCCAAGGTCAGACAGCTAGGCAGTTATTTAGTGTCTGAGACCGGATTTGAACTCAGGTCCTCCTAACTCCAAGGCTGGTGCTCTATCCCCTGTGCCACCTAGCTGGCCCATCATTTATTCTAACTGTAACCCTCCATATACTTGCCAAACCATAGGTTTTACTACCTCCCACTTTAAGGAACTGTAGTGGCCTCCATAGCCTCTAAGATTAAATAGAAATTTCTTTGACATTCCTGCCTTTGTTTCCATTTTTATCATACATTATTCCCAGGAGTTCCATGTTCCAGCTATCTGTTCTGCTGACCTACTTGTTTCTCAAACACTAGGCTCCACCACTTATTTCCATGTCTTTTCCATGGCTATTTTTCTATACCTGGATTGCTCTCTTTCCTCACTTCTACCTCTTGGAATCCTAAAATTTCCTTCAAAGTTCAGACTATTTTCTTTATGAATTCTTTCCTGTTTCCTGTGAGATTGCTAGTGCCTTCCCTCCCCAAACCACTTTAAATCCATTTTGTATTCCACATACAAGTTCTCTTCTACATAGTCTACATATATTTTTATATGTATATGATGCCTCCTTTAAAATGTAAGCCCCTTGAGAATAGGAACTGTTTGACTTTTGCCTCTGCATCTCAGCACATAAGAGATGCATGTGTTAGGCACTTAATAGATAA
Organism: Macrotis lagotis; assembly: GCF_037893015.1. Classification (NCBI taxonomy): domain Eukaryota; kingdom Metazoa; phylum Chordata; class Mammalia; order Peramelemorphia; family Peramelidae; genus Macrotis; species Macrotis lagotis. The sequence goes on from NC_133666.1 coordinate 503,904,589, forward strand.
ATGCTTGTTGACTGATTAAAGTTATATGCACAACATCATATTATGTGTGAAAGAGGACTAGTTTTCACTTTCCCTAAAGGAATTTTTATTTTTTAAAAAGGATGATTTTTAACCTAAAATAATACCCTTTGAATAAAATTTTATGTGACATAAAAAGGTGAAGTGAAAAAATTCAAAAAGTGTGAGAAAGGGTATTTTGGTAGGAGTAGGGTTGGGAGTGGTTGCAATGAAAGTCTGTAAAAACAGATACACCTTGCTTGGGAATACTACCAAAGATCAACTTCCCTAAGTATTTAAAAAACCTTTTCTCCTTCTGTTTATATGAGACAGGCAGGTAAGTAGAATGCTGGACCTGGAATCAGGAAAATCTGAGTTAAAATCCAGTCTCAGATACTTACCAGCTGGGTAACCCTGGCAAGTCACTTAACCCTATTTGCCTTAATCTATTGGAAAGGAAAATGGTAAACTACTCCAGTATCTTTGCCAACATAACTACTTGGGCAGCATTCATATGCTATGGTCCATGGATCATGAAGAGCTGGACACAACTGAACAACAGCACTAGCTAGGTATCTAGTCATGCCAATGAGCAGGTTGGAGATGTGTCTGTGTGTGTTGACATTTGTGTTCTCCACAAAAATAGCTTTTTAAACTAAAATATGCTGATACTTTTCAGAGGCTTAAGAATTAATTGATGAGGGCCAGCTAGGTGGTGCAGTGGGTAAAACATTGGCCCTGGAGTCAGGAGTACCTGGGTTCAAATCCGGCCTCAGACACTTAATAATTACCTAGCTGTGTGGCCTTGGGCAAGCCACTTAACCCCATTGCCTTGCAAAAACTAAAAACAAACAACAGAAAAAAGTTGATTGAGTCATTGAACAGGAGTAGAAATTAAATGGAGACTCAGAGTAACTTCTTACCCTTGCAGCCCTGACTTAGGCACTCCCAGGATCTGTGACTCAGTTTTTATCTGTCTGATCCTAAGGAACAATAGCCAGAAATTCTGAATCTCTTCTATTAAAAAATATGATTAAGAAAGCCTCATTTAAAGGAAGTTTATCATATAAGAATTAAGGACATTTCTATAAGAAAGATAGTTCAGATCCACCACCGTTTTCAACCATATGACACAAGATGTCTCATTTCTGGAATACTCTCGTCACCTATGCCTCCTCCAAGCTCAGATCAAGAGCTATTAGTTCCCCAGAGGGTAGTGACCTTTCCTGGTGGTGGGAAGTAAAGGCTGTAGACACTAGAAAGGCATGGTTTGAATGGCTTGCTTGGCAGAGAGCTGCCCATGAATAGAACTTCATGAAAAGTCTACAGAGGGAGGAAAAGATTTCCACCATAGGAATCCCTTCACTATTTGTGCTTTCTCTCTAGGTGAGAAGCTAGACACTGTAATGGATGGAGCACTGGCCCTGAAGTCATGAGGTCCCGGGTTCAAATCCAGCCTCAGACATTTGACACTTACTAGTTGTGTAACCCTGAATGCTTCACATCCAGGGCCATCTCCAGTCGTCCTGGTTCATATCTCACCACTGGACTTAGATGACCCTGAAGGAGAAAGTGACTTAGCACAGCACTGTCTCATTCAAATCCAATTCACACATGTGTGTCATGACATTATCTTCCTAATGTCATAGGCTTCTTCAAGAATGAAGGACAACAGCAAAAAAGTATCACTACCATTGTACTCTTAAATATGGCCCACTCATTGGTTCTGCTTCTATCTTAGAAGCCACAGTCAATATACTGAGAGGCAAACTTCATTTTGATGTGGCTTATACTTCTGTGGGTACAACAGTCACAGCTCCTAAAAGTTCAGAAAATTATTATTTTTTTTACTATTAGAAGCCTTTGCACTGACAAATATTTAAATATCAGAAAATAACATGATTTCATTGGAGGAAATGGCATGAAAAAAGCATTACCATCTGCTTTGCAGCTGTAATCTAAGGACTGCAGAACTTTCAATCTAATTTTTTTAGGCAAAACCTTTTTTTAATGTATTCTCTTCTTTATTAGAATGTGAATTGTGGGGGGGTGGCTAGGTGGCACAGTGGATAAAGCAACAGCCCTGGAGTCAGGAGTACCTGGGTTCAAATCTGGTCTCAGACACTTAATAATTACCTAGCTGTGTGGCCTTGGGCAAGCCACTTAACCCCATTTGCCTTGCAAAAACCTTAAAAAAAAGAATGTGAATTGGGAGCAGTTAGGTGGTGTAGTGTAGCACTGGCCTGGAGTCGGGAGAACTTGAGTTCAAATCCAGCCTCAGACACTTAATAATTACCTAGCTGTGTGGCCTTGGGCAAATCACTGAACCCCATTGCAAAAAAAAAAAAAGAATATGAATTGCCTGAGAGCAAGGATTTTTATTTTTCCCTTTAGTGCTTAGCATAGTGCTTTATTAATAAATTATTTTTCACTCATTCATTCATTTGTAGGAGTGTGCTGTAGGTTTTGAGGGTAATGCTTTATACTTTTTCCATTAATACTTTTTCTAAAGGCATAGCAAGTCTAAATAGTTGGTAATTAATGTTAATTCCACTGGTGAGGGCCTGGGAGCAAGAGTACTAGAAGTAGAACTAAAAGTGGTAGCAGAAATAGTAGTGACAGTAGTAGCAGTGCTCTTCTGAGGACCCCAAATAGTGAGAGTGTGTGCCCAACTAAAGGAGTGGCCTGTTGGGTAGAATAGAAGTAGGTCTATGATTTTTTTCCCGCCTATTGTGAACACTCAAAGGGTTATAAGTAGTTTCTATTCATTTTCTGAGGTTTTTCCCCCCTCTCTTTATGACTAAGGACTATGGGATCATTTGATGAAAGTTCAAGTAATACTGTTTCTGTGAGTCCAAAGATAGCATCTTTTGTGGGAAAATGAAAATAGAATTTTTGATTAAATTATAAGTAACAACAAGCAACCCTTTCTGATGATGGTCCACATTTTCTTTTTTCTTTTGATTTTCTTTTATTGTTTCTTTTTTCTTTTTTGCAAGGCAATGGGGTTAAGTGGCTTGCCCAAGGCCACACAGCTAGGTAATTGTTAAATGTCTGGAGCTGGATTTGAACTCAGGTACTCCTGACTCCAGGGCTGGTGCTTTATCCACTACGCCACCTAGCTGGCCATGTTTCTTGATATCTATGGAGTCATTAGTTTTCAATTGCCCAATTCTAATTTTTAAGGACTTATTTTCTTCAGTGAGTTACTATATCTCTCTTTCCATTTGGCCAATTCTGCTTTTTTTACTTTTGCAATGTGGAAACATGTTATGTTGAAAAAATACATGTTTTCTGTAAGATTTGTTATTAATTAAAAAATCTCTGAGGTTCCACCTTCCCAGAAAGGACAATGATCAATGTTGGAAGGGATGTGGGAAGTCTGGGACACTACTACATTGTTGGTGGAGCTGTGAACTCACCCAACCTTTCTGGAGAGAAATTTGGAACTATGACCAAAGGACAACAAAAATGTGCATACCCTTTGATCCAGCAATACCAGGGTCTGTACCCTGAAGAGATGATGAAAAAGGGTAAAAAATCACTTGTACAAGGTGGCAAAGAATTGGAAATTGAGTGAATGTCCATCAATTGGGGAATGGCTTAATAAACTGTGGTATATGTATGTCATGGAACACTATTGTTCTATTAGAAACCAGGAGGGATGGGAATTCAGGGAAAGCCTGGAAAGATTTGCATGAACTGATGCTGAGTGAGATGAGCAGAACCAGAAGGACAATGTACATCCTAACAGCAGCATGGGGGCAATGATCAACCTTAATGTACTTGCTCATACCAACAAGGACAGCAATCAGGCACAATTTGGGGGTATCTGTGACATAGAATGCCATCTGTATCCTGAGAAAAAATTGTGGAGTTTGAGCAAAGTCCAAAGACTATTGCCTTTAATTTAAAAAAATGTTATCTTATTATGTAATTATGCTATATCTCATGCTTTATGTTTCTTCCTTAAGTATGATTTCTCTCTCATCACATTCAACTTAGATCAATGCATACCATGGAAACAATGTAAAGACTAACAGACTACCTTCTGTTGGGGGTGGGGTGGGAGGAGGGAAGCAAGATTAGGGGAAAAATTGTAAAATTCAAAATAAATAAAATCTTTCCAAAAAAAAGATTTGTTTGTTATTTAATTATTTTTAGATTCATTTTTAGGGTAGTTAGGAAGAAGTTAACATAACTATACCTATAATTTATCCCTTGTGAAATTTGCATTTTGGCCCAAATACACATCACTGGGACAAAAAAAAAATTCTTTTTTTCAGAACTGAAACAATTAAGGAGTTCTTTTCTTCAATGAATTTTTGTACCTCTTTTACCATGAAGCCAATTCTGTTTTTGGAAATATTATTTTCTTCAATATTTTTGTGCTTCTTTTACCAAGTTGTTAATCTTCTTTTCTTCATTTTCTTGATTTCTTTCCTCAGTTTTCCCTTTACTTCTCTTATTTCTTTCTTTAACTCTTCTAGGAATTCTTGTTGGACTTTGGTTCAAATTGGCATTTCTCTTTGATACTTTACTTATATTTATTTTCAATTTGTTGTCTTGTTTTGAGTTTATATCTTATTATTCCTGGCTTTTTATGGTAAAGTCTTTTGTTTATTCATTTTCCTCATCTGTTTCTTGACTTTGAATCTTATATGAAACTTGTTTTCTAGTAACAAGTGGTTGGAAAGGCACCATCTCACGTTTTAGACTTTCCAAGGGGGGTCTGAAAGTTCTTGGTGCCTCCAAGGTAGTGTGATCTAGGGAGAAATGTAGACATTGCTGTCTTGGTCTGCACTCTGCTCTTTGCCCAGGAAGGATCCCTGCTCCCTTTCAGCTGCAAGTGATAATACTCAACTTGGCTCTGGAACTATGATCAGGTCCTCCACTCTCCTGAATCTACAAGTGCTATTACTTTTCTTTGCCTTGGAACTATCACCAAGATTACTGCTCTCTTGATCACCAAGATCCCTACTCTCTTGAGACAGAACCACAGGTGCTCCTCTCTGCCTTGGAACTGTGACCCAGAACTACATATGAAAAATAGAGTTGCCAATCAGTGCCAACTTCACCTGCTGCCAACATAGGATCTCCTGTAATCACTTTCTGATCAGTTGTTTGACTCTCTTACTATCTCTGACCCTAACGCTCCTGAAGTTTCTATGTAGGCCTCCTAAGGTCCTCAGCTGATGTTACTGTGTGGATGATACCCACATTCATGTCATAGACCTCTCCTAACTTCCTGCTGGAAAAATGCTTCATTCTGACCTTTTGTTTGCTCTGCTGATACAAAATTTAATTTGAAGAATTATTTTAAAGTTGTTTGGAGAAGAATGTAGGGAGAGTTCAGCTAGGATGCCTCCTGTATTCTGCTATCTTGTCTCCCAAAAAAGGATTCTTATTCACTTATATAGTGGAGAAAAGAAGATATGTGAGAAAAGTTGAGGAGACAGAATTACCAAGACTTAGCAAATGATTGAATATGGGAAGATGAGGTGAAGATTAGAGGACTTAGGGGACCTGAAATTATTCATAATAATAATAATAATAATCACTACCATTTATATGGTACATTAAGATTTGAAAAGTAATTTATAAATGGTTTTGCTATCTATAGGAATAAGAAAATTGGGAGGAGGGGTGAATTTACAGAAAGAAATGAATTATTGAGTTTGAGAGACTGATGAAATAGCAGGTTACTGTCAATATGGGATTTAGGAGAAATATGATTGTATATGTGAATAAAAGGACTTCTCCACTCAGAGATTACAATTGAACCCCATAGGAACTGATTAGATCACTAAGAAAGTTTAGAGGAAAAAACCCAGGAGAGAGGTCTGGTGATAAACATATGAAGTGGGAAATGAATAATAAATTAGTATAAGAGGAGGAGGATCAAAAATACAGGAAAGAACCATGACAAAGCAGTGTCATCCAAAGCCAAGAACGAAAAATTATTCTAAAGAAAGAGCAGTCAGTAAATGTCAAGTATTACCAAGAGGTCAAGAAGAAGAATAAGGAATGAGAAAAGCCCATTGGATTTAACAATAAAAGGATGAATAGATCCTTGGAGAAAGATGTTATAGTCTACAATGAGAGTAGAAGCTAGAGGTGAGGAAGTGAGGAGCTCTACAGCAAATAGAGGCAAAGACTGAAGTTTCTAAGTGAAAATGGGGAGAGATATTGTATAATAGATGTAGGAAATGGTAAGGTCAAGTGGAGAGGTTTATATTTAAAGCATGGAAGAGAACTGTGTATGCCAGAAGACAACAGGGAAAGGATGAGCGAATAAAGGAAAGGAAAGGAAAAGTGGATTTAAAAAATGGAGAGGAGATGATTAAAAGTATAATGTATTGTAGGGCATGTGATGGGCTGGGATCAAGGGCCCAAGTGGGAGGGTTGGTAATGGAAAGGGGAAAGGGTCATTTCATCTTTTAAAACTGGAGTAAAAGAGAAGGGAATGAAGAAATGACACAAAGATGATTTAAAATTTGTAGTGAAGATGGAGAGGACAGATGGCTTCCATCTCTTCAGTCAAATATGAAGTAAGGTCATCTGCTAAGAGGGAAATGGGGAAGTGGTGGTGTGTATGGCTTGGGAGCAATGGAGAAAGTCTGAAACAGCTGCTGTGGGAAGTGTGTCAGCCGATCAGAGAAAATTAATAGCATTTGTGTATAGCAGTGACAGTTTAGTTGAGATTCAATGACATCAATTTGTAGTGGACTCAGTGAGCATGGTTATATAACCTCCTTCAGTAGAATTCAGTGACATGGGAGGAGAGAAGGTGGATGGATGGTGGTAATAATATGATTTTGGGGTCTGGAAAGGAATGAGAAAGGAGTTTTAATCTTGCTTCAGATACTATCTGTGGAACTCAAGGCAAGCCAATTAATTTCCCTGAGCCTCAGTTTTCTCAACTGTCTATATAAAGGAGATAAAAGGAACATCCCCTTTATATAATTATTGTGAGGTTCAAATGAGATTTTTTAAAATATATGCATCTATGTAAATAGGTATATATACATACATACACACACACATATATATGTATGTATATATATATATATATATATATGAATGCTTGGCAAACCTTAAAAAAGAATAATAATTAGAGATAGGACAAGAGGGCAAGGGATGCAAGGGTTGACAGTGTAAAGTAGAAATGGTTAATCACAGAATGAAAATTTTGAAGGGAAGTTAGATATTTGTGTGTGTGTGTGTGTGTGTGTGTGTGTGTGTGTGTGTGTGTGAATATATGGGGTGGTATTTATTTATCTTTATTTATTTATCTACTAATTAATGTGTTGGAGAGGGAGAAATGAACTAGAAAATCCCAGGAGCAGGGTCTGGAGCTTCATAGGCCTTTCTTGCTTGCTATCACTACCTGGGCTCTGCAGGCATCCCTTTCTTTCTCTCTCCCAGGGTCTAATATGCTCATTAACTCCCTTCCAGATTGCATGGACCCAGGAGCCAATGCCCTCAAAGGCATTTTGGTGCATGGAACTCATCTTGTCCCAATACAACCTTTACGGGTTATTTTCCTGTATTGTTTTCTGCTTATTTCAGCTATGCACCTGTCATGTCCTTGAGATTAGGCACCTTGTCCTCTATTTCTTGTACATGTCCTAGAGCAAAATTCTGGACCCACAGCAGGCATTTAATAAACGTCTGTAAATGAATGTATTCTTTAATAAGAAACCATGAAGCAAGTCTGTTCCTTTGAAACTGGTTATTAATTTCAAAATGCTATTTCTGGGCACTTTTCTCACTTGACTGTAATTGAAAATGAAACACCCCCCTGGAGACATAGTTTTCTTTTCTCATTGCCAAGACTTGGTGTAGCAGACAGAAACTCAAATCACATAATTTAGAGAAACCTTGCTCAAGTCTTGGTCTGCAAACCAGCCATACAATCAATACAGTTCGACAAGCCTAGCTGCCTTTGGTTCCTCGAGGCCTCTGGGCTACTCTGAGAAAGCTGTGTGGATTCTTCTCTTTCCTTTCAGGGAGTGGTGTGGAGGGAGCAGTTTTTCTTCTTCCCTGAGTTCTAATCAGAAGGTCAGGGAATTGATCACCCTGTTCAGATGGCAGGCGGCACTATCTTGTCATGGCTTGAGACAAAGCAGATAAACAGATTTGGGCTGTCTCCTGCAGTGTCAGCAAAACATCCTCCAGGCAGAGAGAGAGAGAGAGAGAGAGAGAGAAGAGGAGAGAGGAGAGGGAGAGAAGAGGGAGAGGAGAGGAGGAGGAGGAGGAGGAGGAGAGAGAGAGAGAGAGAGAGAGAGAGAGAGAGAGAGAGAGAGAGAGAGAGAGAGAGAGAGAGAGAGAGAGAGCATTCTTTAGATGAGGGGAGACCAGGTCCAGGGCCTTGGATTGATTCTTTTTTTCAGTGACAGAATATGAAATGACAGTATGATCAACTCTTGCCTTTATTGATAGTTGTAAGTGATTGGACTTTCACAAGCACAATGAACCCCAGTCCTCAACTCCTAAGGTCTGACTTTGTCAAACTTCACTTTCAGTTCCCTCTTTCTCTGTATTGAATCTACACAAACACATGCAGCATCTTAAATGTGACCCAGGGTGGTGCTATTTTTCAAGTCAGAAAGAATCTGCTACTCAGGCTCTTTCTACCATAAACAGATGCAGCCTGTCAGGTTAAGATTTAAATGATTCTATGCCGGTTCATTTGGTTTTGTATGTGCGCAAATAGACATCATCCATGCGGTATCCATCAGAAGAAACATCGGACTTGGTGTCAGGAGATCTGGCCTGTGTTTTGAAGTATGAAAGTCATTTCATCTTTGAACTTCCATTTTCTTATGTTTAAAAGATAAAAATAAGTTACTTTTCAAAAATTAAATATTTTATTTATTTATTTTTCCAACTACATGGAATAGTAGTTTTCACAATCTTTTTTTTTTTTGCAAGGTTCTGAGTTTTACATTTTTTCTTTCTCTCCTTCCCTCCCCACTCCCCCTGACAAAAAGCTACCCAACACAAGCCATACAAGTATAATCATTAAGCTATTCTTTTTAAAATTAATATTTTATTTTGCCCTAATTTCTGATAAAAGCAGTTTTTCACATTTGGTCTTTTTTTTTTAAGTTTTGAGTTCTAAAACTATCTCTCCTTCCCTCTTCCCTCCCTGAGATGGTAAGCAATCTGATTTAAGGTGGTTATTGTTCAGTTGTTTCAGTCATGGCTGACGCTTTTGTGTTTCCTTTTGGGGTTTTCATGGGGAATGGTTTGCCATTTCCTTTTCAAAAAATATCTTATTTATTTGTTTTTTCAACTACATGCAATGATACTTTTCACCAATCATTTTTTTTTTGCAAAGTTTTGAGTTAACTTTTCTTCCTCTCTCCCTTGCCATTTCCTTCTGTAGTGGATTCGATGGATCCATTTTTGTTAGACAATTAGAGTTAAGTGACTTGCCTAGGGTCATATAGCTAGGAAGTGTCTTGAGGCTGCATTTGAACTCAAGTCTTCCTGACTCAAGGCTATACAGTGCAGTCATTTAAATAAGAAATGAGCTTTTCTTAACCTTTATTTTTAGAATTTCCCCAAAATGAAATGCTTAGATGGGGACCATGAAGCAAAGAGAAACAGATCTTTTTTGCCCCCTCAGGATTGGACCCTGTCTGTGTGAGTCCCTAGGGACATCCTGGGCCAAAGATTATAGCATATTTGTAAAGTACTTGAAGACACACTTCTTGGGAGTTTATCTCCAAATGGGTAGCAAAGTATATAATGTTAAATACTCATATAAAGAAGATAGTCAACAAGTATCATAAGGAAGACTTTAGAACTCTGGGAGAGTTAAGGAACCAGGCATTTCCCTCATACTAATATGGAGAGATAGGAAATACAAGAATTATATTTTCCTCTATTTTGCAGAAAATAAAATTGAGATTCAGAGAGCTAATTGATCTGTTCATCTGGTTCCAAATCTAGCCTCACTTTCTACAATATCACCCTGTATCATCAAAATAAAAACAAAAACCACAACTAACATTTATTAAATGCCTGTGAAATGCCAACCATTGTGCTAAGCACTTTACAAATAATATCTAAACTGAATTGACCTTCACAACAACCCTGGAAGGTAGCTGCTGTTATGAACTCCATTTTACAGCTGAAGGAACTGAGATAGACAAAGGTTAAATGACTTGGTCAGGATCATACAGCTTAGTTTAGTTGTTTCTGATTTTTCCTAACTCCATTAGGGGTTTTATTGGCAAAGATACAGAATAGTTTGCCATATCTTTCTCCAGTTCAATTTATAGATGAGGAAACTGAGGCAAATAAGGTTAAGTGACTTGCTCAGGGTCATACAACTAGTAAGTATCTGAGGTTAAATGTGAATTTAGGTCTTCCTGATTCCAGGCCCAGTGCCACTGTGCCAGCTAGCTGCCCTAGAGAAAGATTAATAATCCAGATTGAATTTGAAAGTGTGTTGCTGGGACAGCTAGGTATAGTGGCACAGTACATAGAGCACCAGCCCTGGAGTCAGGAAAAACCAAGTTCAAATCAGACCTCAGACATTTAAAAATTACTTAGTTGTGAGACCTTGGGCAAGTCACTTTACCCTATTGCCTGGCAAAAGAGAAACCACCAAAAAAAAAACAAACCCAAACAAAGACCAATAACAAAAAAAAAACAGTGTGTTGCTGAAACTGATGGACTAGATTGCTTTTTTTCTGGGGTTTGATACTTCAAAAGGTCTATGGTTTCATGAGTTATTATTCCCTCCATCAATGGTTGCCACAATTTCTGCGTACCTCAATAGACTCAACTGTTTGGGTGTCTATGGACAATAAATTGCCCAGTGGTTAGAGTCCTATGCTTGAAGTCAGGAAGACTGAAGTTCAAACCCCAGCTGGTTACTTATTCAATCTGCCTCACTTTCCATAACTGTAAAATGGGTATTATAATGAAACTTCCCTCCCAGGGTTGTAAGGATTAAATGAAGTAATATTTATAAAGTGCTTAGCACTTTATAAGCATAGTGGGTACTTGGTCTCTCTGACATTGGCTAGTTAGTCAGAGGACAGACTGGCTGTCACTTGGTCATCTTTTTGCTAGGTTGGAAGAGTTGACCAGACCTTATTATCCTCTGGTTTAGGAATCATGAACTCAGCATGCTGTGAAACATCAGGGAGAATTTCACTAGAGCAAAGAGACTTCCTATGTTCAAATTGGTTGGTCTAAGACTGAACTCTTTGATTCTTATTCTAAGAACAAGTTATCTGATGAATCTAATAAATGCATAACTACAACCAGGTATTTGTCATTATTGTTTAGTCATGTCCAACTCCTTGTGACCCTATTTGGGGTTTTCTTGGCAAAGATGCTGGAGTAGTTTGCCGTTTCCTTCACTAGCTCACTTTACAGGTGAGGAACTGAGAGTTAAGTGAGCTTCTTAGGGTCACAAAGCTTTCTGAGGTCAAATTTGAACTCATAGAGATGAGTCTTTCTGATTCCAAATGTAGTGTTATATTCACTAAACATCTGTCTGCCTTGTTAATGAATAATAATAAATTAATAAATGATCCATCTGAGAAGATATTTATCTTTGAACACTCTTGGAAATGTTAGTAGTCTAAATTTAGAGGAATGATAGTATAGTATTGGAATTTCATACAAGTCCCTGAGGAGATGCCTTTCGGGTTGAAGAATTACACCTCACAGATCTCCCTACCCCATTTAGTAATAGGGCCACTGTTTCCTTTCTGGTACATTGACTTACTAAGCTCATGAAACCCAGCAGGGGAAACACTTAATTAGCTCACAAAAAACACCATTAAGCCAAGAGACTAACTCTAGTGTCTTGTTCATATCAAACATTCAATTAAATATTTCAGTGAATGAACAAACCTCATACCTTCACCATAGGGTTTCTTTAAATAACTGGCTCTCTACCATGGTATTTAGGATTAGGATCCCAATTACCAAAACTCAGTTTACTGAAACTTTTTTCAGAAACACATCAATTGCCCAAATCAAGCTGGATTGTATTCTTCTAAGTTCTGTAATGAAGTCAAATCACCCTGGCTTCTATCACATCACCCTGGCTTCTATCACATCACCAGCTGTCATGCTCCCAACCTTTTCTTTTATGTGGTTCAGAACACCTGGTGGCCAATTGGTAGTTAAAGATAATTAGCCTTTCATAATCATTAGTTACATATCCACCTGTTCCACCTGCAGATCCCTGGACCTTTCAGTTTGTCTAATTAGCATGTTCTGACCCATCATCACCCCCTATGGGGTATTTGGCAGTCAAGGTGTTAACCCTGTCAATGCCAACCCTTCAAAGTTATGGTGAAAGTAAGTCTTTGAGCAGGTCTAGAAAAATGAATTTTGTTGATAGCAACCCTTCAAGAGGCAGAGTTGATTTGTTAGAGTAGTGCTTGCAGTCCTTGGCAGTATTTTTCAACTTTGGGATAAGGACAACTTGGTATCCTTACCTTACCTTACCTTATGTAAATTCTAGGAGATTAGGAGCAAATATCATAAAGTCAATTCCAAAAGTCCAAACCTTTGAGCAATAATCTAATTCAGTATTCTTATGCCTGCTTCTAGGACCAGCAATTTGGGAGTGTTGGAAGGGGAGTGGGGCTTATGAAACAGTGTTAAAAACACTGAGTGGAGAAGCCCTCTGTATTAGGGTTGATGATATTGGGCAAGAAAATATTTTGTGGATGAAGAATTGAAAGTCAAAGAGGTAGTTTCCAAGGATGGAAAAAGATGAGAGGAATGTTATAACTTACCTCCAGATTTTTAGTAGGATATTTAATAAGGGGGGGAAGGGAGGCAAATGGAACAAACATGTATTAAATTGGATTAAGTGACCGCTGAAATCCCTTCATACTCTGAATTTCTCTGAAATGTGCTGAATTCTGAGCTGTGACCAAAACCATCCCAATCCCCACCCATCCATGTTTATTCCACTGCAAGTAGGACGTGAACATTTTGAGCCTAATGAAATAAAGGTAATATTTGCCATCTCAAATAGGTGACCTCCTATGAAGACTAACCATGCAAAGACATGCTCTTATCTATTTTGTGTCTGGCAAGTCCCAGAATATCTAGCTCTTAATAAGGATACATTACCCCAACTTCATTTATGGGTCACCATTTCCTTTGCTGAGGTAAAAGCCATATGTTGTAAAATGCTGTGTCCTCTGCTGTGAAATATTGTGACACATTCCCATTGCCTCATTATGCTATTTTCAGTAACAGATATGAATGGTATAGGAGCAAGAGGACAAATATGTATTGGTTCTTTGGTACATATGTACACTGACTAAGCCATCTGGAATATGATATCTCTGCCAAGATGTCCTCTTGTTAAATATCGTTGCTGTTCATTTTATTTCCTGGCAAAAAATATTGTTTTGGAGCCTGAAGTTGGGCTCCTCTGGTCCATACCTCAGAACTTCTTTGTATTTCTGTTATGTGTTTTACACATAAACTCACCACTCCTGATCAAAGCCCTGTGTCCAGTTTTGTATGTTGTGCTACTTCAACTCCTTCCCTCCCTGCAACCTGGTGCTTTTGCATTTCCTGGGAGTTCAGAACAATGTCAAACCATTATGATATCCTGTACCTGATAAAGTCTTTCGTTAGCTCCCAGAACATTGGACTTGCTCCATGGGGAGGGGACATGAGCATTGGAGACACAATCTCACTGTCTGACTGCACAAGTTGGGGATGCCTAACTCCACAGAAGCGTAAATCAAGGTTCATCCTGGGAGAACTTGTGACACTCTGGGAATCTACATCTCCATTCAATCACAGATTACCTAAAATGTAAACCTCATGCTAGTTGGTAAAGTAGAATAGGGAGTCTGGATTTCGATGGCCTTGGTTCTGATCGAGGCTTGGATGCTTGCCACCAGCGTGACTTTGGGCTTCATCTTGGTGTGATGCTTGCCCTCTCTCCGTGTCAGTTTCCTTATCTATGAAATGAGGTAGTTGGTCAAGATCCATTTCTGAATTCCCTTCCAGCTCTGGTTTTGTGATCCTTTGAGCCAAATGCACTCTTTTCCTGTTTTCATCAGCTCCTCAATCATTCTGACCACAAGTCTAAACCTCTTGCCAAACTCTAATCGTTACACCAACTCCCTGTCCCTAGGGTTCTTCACAAACTAGGTATTCCAGATCTCTCAGTGCTCTGACAAATAACTTATGAGGGAAAACATCTTGAAGCTAAACTAAATAGCCAAGAAAATTTTCAATATAATCAAAAGGTATGGGCGGTTGCAGACCTCTGCTACTTTTCCAGCACAACTGAAAGCCCATCAATTCAAATATTCTATAATCTAATAGTATGATTTATTCTACTCTTCCCTTCCTTATTTTCACTTCTAATACCTAGTTAAACACCAAATCTACTGATTTTTCCTCAGTTCTTCTATTTGCCCTCTCTGGAGCATTTGAGACATGATATTCCTTCTTGATTGTTGTTGATATTCTGTCATTTTGGTTAAGTCCAACCCTTTGTGACCCCATTTTGGGGTTTTCTCAGCAAAGATACTGAAGAGGTTTGCTATTTTGTTTTCCAGATCATTTTACAGATGAGGAAACTGAGGCAAACAGGATTAAGAACTTGCCCAGGGTCACAGAGCAAGTAAGTATCTGAGACCAGATTTGAACTCTGTAAAAGGAGTCTTTCTGATTTCAGGTTTATTACTCCATGGTGCCACCTGTCTGCCAATTCCTCTTTGATACTCTAAATTTCTCTCAACTGGGTCCCATTCTGAGTTGTGTTCAGTGGCTTTTCTGTTTTTTGGACACTACCTCTTGTGTTCTCCTCCTATAGCTCTGACTATTCCTTCTCTGTATCCTATGATGATTCCTTTTTCTCTTTCTGTTCCCCAGGTTGCTGAATGAAAGATGGATTGTTAAAGAGAGAAACTTGATGCAGAGAGACCGAACAGAAAGCTATTACCACAATCCAGGAGTGTTTATGATGCCAAATGGAAATAGCAAAGGCAGGAGGTTTAGGGGGACAGTTAATGAGTTTGGTTTGAAATATGTTCAGATTAAGGTACCAGTGGGACTTCAAGGTGGATTTGTTTTAGGGACAAACAGGGATGGTGGTCTGGATTCTAGAAGTTAGAATTGGACCTATAACTTTGGAAGACCACCATATAGAGGTAGTAACTGAATCCATAGGAGTTAATGAGATTGCTATGGGAAAGAATGGAGAAAGAAAAGAGAAGTGGTTCAAGGAGAGACCTCTGGAAAATACCCATATTAAGGGGTTTAGAAAGGTAAGCAGGAGGGGCATGGTACGATGGATAGAGTACTGACCCTGCAAGTCAGGAAGATCTGAGTTTAAGATGTTTATTAGCATATGATCTTGGGCAAATCACTTAATCTTGTCTGCCTCCAAAGAAAAAAAAAAGAAAGCAAGAAAAGGTAAACAGGGGCCAGGAATGAGGTGCATAAATTATACAGTTAGAGGGGTTAGGAGGAGAGATAGGAGAGCACATCCTTTCTTTTTTAAAAAAAATTCTACACATTATTTTATTTTAAAAAATATTTACATGATATTTATTTTAACACTGGTGTTTTAAAAATTGAATTCCCAGTTCTCTCCCTCCCTCCAGGTCCTTCCCTTGAGAAGATAAGCAATAAGATATCAAGTATGCATATACAAAACTTATTTCTATATTAGTCATGTTCCAAAGAAAAAAAATCAGAATATTTAAGTGAAAATTTAAGCTTCCATCTGCACTTGGAGTGCATCAGTTCTCTCTCTGGATGTAGATAGCTATTTTTTTTTCATTTTTTGTAATTGTCTTGGATCATTGTATTGATTAGAGTAGCTAAGTCTTTCATAACTGATCATCATTACAATATTGCTGTTACTGCTCACTTCAGTTTGTATCCATTCAGAATCTCACTCCTGGCCCACAGAAATACTTTCTAATTGGCTTCCCTACTTTCCTCTCTTCAATCCATCCTTTATCTGGTTGCCAAATTGCCATTCCCAAAGCCAAATTCTGTCCCTATCACTCTAGAAGCTATTGTGTTTCCTGTTTCCCCTTAGAATAAAATGCAAATTACTGTTTGACATTTTAAGTCCTCCATAACTTGATTGCAACATAACTTTCAAACTGATTTAACTTAATCCACTTCATGTAGTCCATGTTTCAGTCTTATTGACCAACTTGTTATGTACCTTATAAACAATACTCTGTCTGTGTATGAGTGCATTGGTAGGGAAGGGACAGAAGGGACACTAAGTGATCTTTTTTTTTTCTTTTTTCTTTCTTTTGGAGCCAATTGGGGTTAATTGACTTGCACAGCATCATACAAATAGTAGGTATTTGAGGCTGGATTTAAACTCAGGTCTTCTGACTTGCAGGGACATGCTCTATCCATTGCTTTACCTAATTGCCCCTCCTGTTAACCTTTCTAAACCCCTTAATACGGATATTTCCCAAACAAATAAGTTCTAAAAGCTCAAGTTCAAATCCTCAGTTTGGGATTCTGTAATTTTTGTCTATGAAGTTTGTGATTAGAGAGTTGAATTATGTTTGGGATTTAAGAATAGTCTGAAGAAGTTGACTGTGTTGTGTGACTGAAGAAGGAGCCTGTTGAGTTGAGGTACTTAAATGTCATGATACTAGGGACTGTCAACATGAATCACTGAAGGCAGTAAGGATGATGGCAAGAGATAAGGTATAGAGAAAGACTATTAACTGGAGCCTAAAGTCATTTAAAAAGCTGGGAGAGTGACCTCAAGGTCAGCAGATGATCACAACAAGGAGGGACACACACAGAGTATTGCAAACATACTGAAGGAAAGTTCTCTGCATGTTAGCTCAGAAGTAGCAATGGGGGAGCATGGAGTAAGTTCACCATTTCTTAGCTGTGTGAGTTGTGGGGAGGTAGGAGGAATGACCAATAGTAGAGAGGGCTTCAAGGGGTATGGCATTCTTAGGAAAAAGTCAGGTTTTCCATTAAAACAAAGAGGTGAAAAGAATCTTATCTGAAAAGCTTGAGAATATTGTCTCTATTCTACCTATCAATGACAAATCATTATTTTAATGTAGATATGATTATACCACCTTCTCAGCCCCAAAGCCTTAAGTATTTTCCTAATGGCTTACCAAATAAAGTCCAAAGCTTTTCATCCAACTACTTTCTTTTTCTCTTTTTGATCTTTGTATGCCTAATATCTGGGAACACATAAAACATTGACTGATTCATTGAGCCTGACATTCAAGGTCATTCATAATCTGCTCCCATGTTTTAATGTTCTAAGCTTATCTCCTACCACACTGCCTTATGTATTTTAAATTTCCACCAAACTTATTGCCATATGTTCCATGTATTCTTCCTTCTTGGTACCTTTATTCCTACTATCTCTCTATACTTGAAGTACCTTTTCTCTGGTTGAAACATAACCCACCTTCAAGGAATACTCCAAGTTCTACTTCCTCATAAAATGGAAAGAACACTGGCTTTGGAGTGAGAGAGCCTGACTTTAAATCCCATCTCTTTCTCTTACAACCTGTGTGACCTTGGACAAATCCTTTATTATCTTGAGTCTTTTTTTTCTTCATCTGTTAAGTATTTGGGATTGGACTAGATGTACTTTGAGGTCTATGATTTTGTGATTCCCTTATCCCTTATGCTAGATTCTCATAGCATTCCAGGGACCCTCCTAGTTAAGAAACCATCTCTTATGAACTTAACACATTCTTCTTTGTGTGCGTGTGTGTGTGTATTTATACATACATAAATGTATATGTGAATGTATCTAGCATCTGCCTACTTGTCTGTTTATCTCTACACATATCTATCCGTCTGTCCATCTATGCATCCATCATCCACCCATTTGTCCATCTGTCCATCTGTCTGCCTGTCTGCTTGCCTGACTGACTACCTACCTGTCTGTCCATCTTTATATTGCAAGACTTGTGATTTTATCTAAGTAGGGAGTTTACCAAAAAAGAGTTTCTTCTACCAATGCAGCTCAGTACCTTCTCTGCTTTTTAATTCTAAAATTAGAAGGGGGCAGCTAGGTGGTGCAGTGGATAGAGCACTGGTCCTGTAGTCAGGAGGACTTGAGTTCAAATCTGAGTTCAGACACTTAATAATTGCCTAGTTGTGTGACCTTGGGCAAGTCACTAACCCTATTACCTTAAATAAAATAAAAAATAAATTTAAAAAATTTTAGATTAGCAAGCTGTCTAGACATAGAGATCTAATGACTAGCTCAGGGTCAAACAGCCAATATGTGGTAGATATTGGTGAGTCTTAAATCCTTTGACTTCTTGACCCATCATGTTCTGTAGTCTTTCATGTACTTTGTATTGTGAGGTATTCTTTAAAAAATATTTATTTTTTAAATTTATTTTTCTATTATATATAAAAATAGTTTTCAGCATTCATTTTTATAAAGTCTCTTCCTCCAATATGTTCAATCATGTTAAAAAATAGTCCCCTATTAATCAGGTTGTGAAAGAACAAAAGAGAGAAAAACCATGAGAAAGAAAAGTCAAAAAACAAAATTTAAAAAGCAGGAATAGTATGCTTTGTTCTGCATTTGGACTGTATAGTCCTTTCTCTGAATATGGATGATATTTTCCATCACAAGTCTTTTGGAATTATGTTTGATTATTGTATTGATGAGAAGTGCTAAGTGTGACATGTATTCTTACATGTATCAGCTCCTTCACTGCATCATGAGCTCTTCTATATAGCACAGTGAACCTTTAGCTCTTTGGGTCTTCTCCAGGGTCAAGTTTAGGATCTCGATTGGAGTAGATACTAAGAAATTATTTGTTGCGTTGAATTGGTTTAAATTGAACTAGGCTAGACTAAGACAGTTTCTGACCCAACCTGGAGAAAAAAAATGTCTTATTTTGAAAGACTTAAAGCTATGACTTGTGAAAGATAGAGCCCTGGATCCGGAGTAAAGAATATTTGGGTTCAAATTCCAGTTCTGTCTTTTATTTACTGTGTGACTCTGGACAAGTCACTTATTTCTTTCTTGGGCTATAAAATGAGGAGGTTGGACTTGCTGACCCCTAAAGTCCTTTCTGGTACTATATATTTACTCCTCTGACCTTAATTTAAAGGCAAACGTTCAACTATTTGGGCATAATAACACATTTTCATTGCCTCCCTGGGAACTTTGATAAATGATTGTAGGTTTCTGGTTTCCTGGATTAGAGAATAATACATAATTCTAGAAATATTTGCTTACCTCCCCTCTAGTCTAACTCATAAACATCATTAATATCCCTGCACCAGACATTGTGCCCATTGGTTTTACAGCAATGATCAAGATAACAGACATTTGGCATGAAAAGTGTTTGTTAGACTTTTAAAAAATTGTAAGAATAAACCTTTTTTTCCTGCCACAAATCTAAGGCTTCTCAAGGTTTCTGAAGCAAAAAGCCACTATCTAAAGATAAGTCACTTCAACAAGAGACAGGAGGAGCCCAAATTGACACCCTCTGATGCTATGTAGATATTGTTGCTAGGTTACAGACTCCTGTGGTCTGTACTGTTAGAGATCTCATCTGCTTCCTGTTTTTTCTATAGCAGGGGAGAAGGAGGCAGGAAGAGGGAAAACCAGCCCTCTCCTTCCCTTGTGCCAGGAAAAACTGGGCTTGGCAAATCTGCTCCATTTTGTTATTTTTTTTCTCAAAGATGACCTATCTTTTTTTCCCCTTTTTTCCTCTCTCCAAATTCCTGATTTAATATTTTTTTTTTGAGAAAAAAGTTCCAAACATCAGACTGTTTCATATGAATAAACCCACAAGATCAACTTTAGAAAACAAAGTTGATTTAAAAAATGTATAATCGTACACTAATTTCTCAACCAACTTTCTAAGAGGCCTATTTAAGCAAAGATGTGGTTAACTAAATGCTCCTGAAGTAAGAGAATGCCACTGAATCTTGGCTTTGGGGTTTGCCATGGAAAGGATCAACTTGTTGATTCCTAGCTCATTCCCTTCTTGAAGCTGCAGGGTCAGTCTATCTGAAGTATTGTGAAAGTTCTATGACCCATATTATGGGACGAAGTTTGAAAAGCAGGAAAGCTAGAAGCTGTTTATTCTTTTTTTAAAAAATTTATTTATTTTGAATTTTACAATTCCCCCCTAATCTCTCTTCTTTACCCCCCACCCCCCACAGAAGGCAGTCTGTTAGTCTTTACATTGTTTCCATGGTATACATTGATCTAAGTTGAATGTAATGAGAGAGAAATCATATCATTGAGAAAAAATAAAGTAAAAGAGAGCAAATTACATAAGATAAAAAAATTTTAAATTAAAGGTAAAATTAAAGTTAATTAAAATTAAAGTCTTTTGGTCTTTGTTCAAACTCCACAATTCTTTCTCTGGAGAGAGATGGTATTCTCCATCACAGATACCCACAAATTGTGCCTGATTGTTTCACTGGTGGAATTAGCAAGTCCATTAAGGTTGATCATCACCCCCATGTTGCTGTTATGATGTACAATGTTCTTCTGGTTCTGCTCATCTTGCTCAGCATCAGTTCATGCAGATCCTTCCAGATAGAAGCTGCTTATTCTAATTTGTAATTTGGCTTCAGGTCTTGGCCTTCCTGACCTTTCCAAAAGCGGAGAACCATTTTATAACATAGTAGACTGGAACTTTTGGGACCTCTTGGTACCCACAAAACACTTGGTAATACTACAAAAGAGGGTTGCTGTTTATGATGGGTATTTCATCTGGTTCTCTAAAGGGACTTTTGAGATGACATTTAAGAGTGGAGACATTGCAAATGTTTTCATTTACAGGATTTCTGTTCTGATGCAATAGTAAGAGTCTCAAGCTAGAAGTCAGGGAATCTGTATTTGAATCCTAGCATTACTATTGTGTGTGTGTGTGTGTGTGTGTGTGTGTGTGTGTGATTTGGGGCAAATCATTTTCTTTTCCAGACCACAGGTTTCTCCCTTATAAAATGAGAGAGTTGTGAGGTGGCATGGAAAGGAAACTGGATCTGGTATCAGGGGACAAAAGTTTAACCCTTGGTTCTGCCCTTTACTACTTGTATGACTTCTATATGAGTTCTATCTCCCAGGTCCATGGATTAGATGACTGAAGAGGTCCGTTCCAATTTTTAACAATAATGAAAGACTTTTTTTTTTAATCATACATTATGGAATGTAAAATGCTTTACATATATTGTCTCATTTGATCTTTACCACAATCCTGTGAGATAGGTGCTTTTTCACAGGTAAAGAAACTGAAACTTGGAGACATTAATTACTTTCCCAAAGTGGCGGATTAACATGTTTTGAGATAGATTTTTGAGTTTAGATCTTCCTTTATTGAAGGGCAGAATTCTGAATCTAGAAAGAGAACTCTAATTCTAGGTCATGCTGCCTCTAATGATCTTTCAAGGCCTGAACTTCAGAAACCACCAGATTCTTTGGGTCCATTTATGAAAGTTCCATAATAATTATTTAATAGGAACAAGTTAAGAGTTGTAAAGATATTTCATTGCACAGATGTCTGGAGGAAGATAAAGATGTTTGTCATTCATTGAGATGCTTCTATAGGTTGTAACTACTTAAAAAATACAACCAGGAGCAGTCCAGCTTTTGAGCAGGGCCGGGGTTAGGATCTGGATTCAGAGGATATCTAGTTAGGTGACGCCACCGTATATAGACCACCAGGCCTGGAGTCAGGAAGATTCATATTTCTCAGTTCAAATCCAGCATCAGACACTAACTAGCTGTGTGACCTTGAGCAAGTCACTTAACCCTATGTATCTTACTCTCCTCATTTGTAAAATGATCTGGAGAAGAAAATGGCAAACTATCCCAGTATCTTTGCCAGGAAAACCCCAAATGGGTCACAAAGAGCCAAACATGACTCATTTTAGTTAAAGAATCTTGAAGCCCAGAGAAGTTAAGGGACTTTCCCAAGGTCACATGGGTAGTAAGTGCCAGAGCTAGAACTGGAACTCATGTTCTCTGACTCTAAAACCAGTTGTTCTTTCAAATATACCTTAGAGCCCTTTGACCTTGAAGCTTTTCATTCTCTCCATAGGAGAAAGGTAAAGAATTTAGGAGAGCCTTGAGTCCAGAGTGAAATGGAAAAGAAACAGGGCTACAAGGACTGATAAGGGAAGAATATTCCTGGTCTCTATCTGCACACTACCCCTGGCCAATCGTGCCATCCTCTTTCCTTAGAGGAGCAGTTGTCTTTAATAGGATTCTCAGAAGCTCATCCTGGGACTATCGAGAAGCCTGTATCCAAATGTCATCACAAGCTATTGGAATTTGGGCTGTAATTCAGACTGTAAGGAAATGTAAGGGATGGTCTTTGACAGAGGAAACTTCCAAGTGGCTCTCTTGAGTAAAGCTCACATGATTCATCTTGGGCCACCTGGCATTTTAGATGAAGAACAGGGCACGTCACTGATGGCTGTGATTAAGCTGTGATGGGGTCATGGAGTGATTATAACCATTCTTTCCAGCTTAAAACAGAAAGGACCAATTGAGAAGCAGTAACTGGGAAACCAACACAGAATTGGCTTGAGGCAATTGTATTTCTGCACACAAAATGCCTAAGATATCTATAACAATTAATAAAAAATTATAGGATTTTTTAGAGCTAGAAGGAACTTTAGAGATTATCTAATACATTCAATTTACAAATGAGAAAATAGACTAGAAACATGGAATATAGTTTATTATTCCCACTCCCTCATTCTCTTTTAAGTATAATTTTATGTATACAATCCAGGATAAATAATTTTGAAAGAAATGGCAATTTATTTCTCCTGCTAAGTCAGATTAAGATCACAAAGTCTCCCATTTATAATAATGTCTAGTTATATTTCACTTAAAAAAAAGATAGAAAACCAAATTACCAGGATCAAAAAATGAAAACAGTGAATTCACCACCAATGAAGAAGAAATTAAAGCTATTATTATTATTTCCCCCTATTAAATGCCAATAAATCTCACAATTAAGCAAAATGAACAAATATTTACAAAAATATAAATTGCCTGAATTGACAAAAGAGGAAATAGAATATTTAAATAAATACATCTTAGAAAAAGAAATTGAACAAAACTTCAGTGAATTTCCCAAGAAAAAGTCCCCAGGTCCAGATGAATTCACAAATCAATTCTTCCAAACATTTAAAGAACAATTAATTCCAATAATATATATATAATTCCAATGCTACTTGGAAAAGTAAGTAAAGAAGCAGTCCTACTAAATTCCTTTAAGGTGCTGATGCCTAAACTGTAAAGAATTAAAACAGAGAGAGATCTATAGACCAATTTCCCTAATGAATATTGAGGCAAAATTCTAAAATAAAATACTAACAAGGAGACTACAGCAATATATCACAGCATCGTACACTATGATGAAGGGATTTACACCAAGAATGCAGAGCTGGTTCAATTTAGGGATAATAGAGGATATCATTAATAATACTAGCAGAAATCATATGATCATCTCAATAAATGAAGAATAAACTTTTGACAAAATACAGCACCCATTCCTATTAAAAAATAACTTTAGAGAGCATAGGTTTAAATGGAGCTTTCCTTAAAATGCTATGAAATCTCTCTCTCTCTCTCTCTCTCTCTCTCTCTCTCTCTCTCTCTAAATATATATATATGTATATATATATATATTAAACCATTATCAAACATTATCTGTAATGTGGATAAGCTATTCCAATAAGATTGAGGCAAAACAGAGATGATCATTATCAGCTCTATTATTAATTGTTGTACTAGAAATTTTAGGTATAGAAATAAGAGAAGAGGGCAGCTAGGTAGTGCAGTAGATAGAGCACTGGCCCTGGAGTCAGGAGGACCTGAATTCAAATCAAGCCTCAGACACTTAATATTTACCTAACTGTGTGACCTTATCCATTTCCTTGCAACCCCCCCGAAACAAACAAACAAAAAGAAATAAGAGAAGAAAAATAAATTAAAGGAATTGGAATAGGCAATGAGGAAACAAAATAATGATATGATTAGAGAATCCTAGTGAATCAACTAAAAAACTAGTTGAAATAAGAACTTCATCAAAGTTCTAGGATATAAAATAAATGCATATAAATCACCAGCATTTCTCTATATTACAAACAAAGTCTAGCAGTAAAAGATGAAAGAAAAATTCCATTTGAAAAACTATAGAAAATATAAAGTACTTGGTAGCTTATTTGCCAAGACAAACCCAGGAACTATATGAACATAATTACAAAACACTTTTCATACATATAAAATCAGATCTGAACAATTTGAAAAACATTAATTGCTCATAGGTAGGCTGAACCAATATATTAAAATGACAATTCTACTTAAATTAATCTACCTATTCAGTACCATAGCAATCAAATTACCAAAATAGTATTTTATAGAGCTAGGAAAAATAACTAAATTCATCTGAAATAATAAAAGGTCAAAATATCAAGGAAATCAAGAAATATGAAGAAATGTGACCTAGTCATACCAAGTCTCAAATTGTATTATAAAGTGATAATCATCAAAACAATCTGATACTGACTAAGAATATATTGATGGAATAGATTTAAAATATAATACAAATGACCATATTAGTCTAATATTTGATAAATCCAAAGACCCACACTTTTGGGCAAGAACTCACTTTTTGACAAAAACTGCTAGGAAAACTGGAAAACAGTTTGGTAGAAACTAAGTAAATACCAACATCTTACACTATATACCAGAATAAGCTAAAATGGGTATATGATTTAGACATAAAGGGCAAAACTATAATCAAATTAGGGGAAATGGAATAATTAGCTTATCAGGCCCATAAATAAGGAAGAATTTAAGACCAAACAAACATTAGAGAATATTATGAGATATAAAATGAATAATTTTAATTGTAGTAAATTAAAAATGGTTTGGCCAAACAAAACCAACTTAATCAAGATTAGAAAGAAAACTTAGTAAGTTGAGAAAAATTTTTAATAGTAAATGTCTCTGATAAAGGTCTCATTTCTCAATTATACAGAGAAGTGAGTCAAATTTGTTAACACAAGTTATTCCTCAGTTGATAAATGGTAAAAGTACATAAGCAGGCAGTTTTTAGAAGAAATCAAAGCTATCTAAAGCCATATAAAAATGCTCTACATCACTATTGATTAAATAAATACAAATTACAACAGCTCTGAAATATCACCTCACAGCTATCAGATTAACTAATATGACACAAAAGGAAAATTATAAATGTTGGAGGGAAGGTGGGAAAGTTGGGATACTAATTTACTGTTGGTACTGATGTGAACTGATCCAACCATTCTGGAAAGCAATCTGAAACTATGCCCAAAGAGGAATAAAAATGTGCATACCCTTTGACCCAACAATACCACTACTGTATCTGTATTCCAAAGAGATCATAAAAAAAGGAAAAGGACTCAGATGTACAAAAATATTTATGGTAGCTCTTTTTTTGTGGTGGTAAAAAAAAGTGGAAATCGAGGGGAAACCCATCAGTTGAGGAATGACTGACCAAGTTATATAAATAAATATGTATTTAAATGTATATAAATGTTATGGTATATTTATGTTATTGTCCTATGAGAAGTGATGAGTAGACTGCTTTCAGAAAAACCTAGAAAGATTTAAACAAACTGATGCAAAGTAAAGTGAGCAGAACCAGGAGAACATTGTACAAAGTACCAGTAATATTGTACATTGATTAACTGTGAAGGACTTAACTATTCTCTGTAATACAATGATAATTCCAAAGGAGTCATGATGAAAAAATGCTCTCCCTCTCTGGATGAACTCTGAATGTATATCAAGGTATAATATATTTCACTTTTAAAATTTTTATGGTGTTTTGTTGTCTGTTTTCTTCTATTCATGACTAATATGAAAATGTTTTGCATGATTGCACGTGTTCAACTTAAATAAAATCGCTTACTATCTCAGGGTGGGGTTAAAAAAGGAGGAAGAAGGGGTGGCTAGGTGGTGCAGTGGATAGAGCACTAGTCCTGGAGTCAGGAGGACATGAGTTCAAATCCGACCTCAGACACTTAATAATTACCTAGCTGTGTGGCCTTGGGAAAGCCACTTAACCCCATTTGCCTTGCAAAAAAAAAAAAAACTTAAAAAAAAGGAGGAAGAAGAGACTGGAACTCAAAATTTTTTAAGAATCATGTTTTGAATTTTTTATAATTATTTGGGAGGAAATAATAAAATATTATTAAAAATATTAAAATATTATTCAAAAAGATATTAATTGTGATAGATATTTCCATTGGAGGTAGCATAGAATGATAGAGATGTCCTCAATGTCAGACTTAGGTTCTACTGATTCTGTGACCCTTACTTAGTAGCAAGTCAATTAATAGAGCAGAGGTATCAATGTATATCCCAAATCTGATTAAAATGTAATTGGGAAATATATAACAAAATAAATCAAAATATAAGAAAACAAATAATATTAACATATAATAAATGGTAGAGGGAATTCTCTGTGTCAGTGAAGTCACAAATCAATTCCCCCAGGAATTACTTAATTTATATTTATTTTTCCTTTTTTAGTGAATCAATTTGTTTCACTGTAAATTGTACTGTAAATTCAGTAAATTCTGCCTCTGCTATAGAATTAGAGTTAGTTTAATGATGAGAAAAGAAATATGTAAAATTCATGTGATTTCCTCAATGTCTCTCTGAATACTATATAAATTAGAATTTTTTGAAAAAACTGTGTATTTTTTTTAATATGAGAAGTATGCTCAAGATGAGGAGTATAGAGAAGGATGTAAAATGCCATTGGCTAGGAGTTAATTAAGAAGGATTAGAAGTGTGGGAAGAGCATGAAAATAAATATCTCGATCTGCATTATGATATAATAGGAGAATATTTAAGAGAGACTGAAAGGCAGAAGAGTCTATAAAGATATGGAGAGATTTGTGGAAATAGAAGATACAGACACTTGGGTTTTGTTACCCTTATGTCTGTACTCTAGGAATAATCTGGGTATTCTATTACTGTCTGTAAAATGTCAGATGTGGATAAGGGTCCTGAAAAATTCCCACTATTGACAGAAACAACTCTTTCATTTTTTTAAGGCTATTATTAGCCACAGTAGTGGGGACTTAAAAAAAATCTGATCAAAAAGTGTCTCAGCTTCCACTCAATTTTAAGAGAAGTAATTTTCAGCAAATATATTCATTAATTAAATTATTATGTGCAAAATTCTCTGAGCAGAAACCAGTATTAGAGGGCAGAAAAGTTAGGCAGCCTGAAAATAAGGTATCACAAGAGGGATCTTTAAAATATATATTTTTACAAATTTATATTTTTAATCTCAGGGTAGCTATGCTGTATTGGTTGACTGGACCACCCCACCTGCATTTCTGGCTCCAAGACCTTCATGGCTTAAACTCCCTATCTGTGGAGATCACCTCCAGCATATTCATATTTTTAATTCTCCAAGGCATGGAGAGATGTCAAATCATATGTATGATGCTAAGATTCAACAACTACAGTGGACAGTAGCATACAGGGGGCAAGATTCAATCCCAGAGAGAGAGTCATTTTCGAACCTTCCCATGCATAGTTTCTCCTGGTTCTGACTTGGCATAATCATATTCCTGACTCAAGGAGCTTATAATCTAGTAAAGGAATTTATAATGGGAGTGTGACTTTGTTGCCTGACATGAAACATATACCAAATAAGGTGTATGTATTGGGGCAGCCTCTTTATCTTTAAAAAGTGATGAGATTGAGCCTGGTTATTCTTTTTCTGCTATTGACTGACTTTCCTAGTTACTACTCCCAGGTGACTGAACCAGTGAGAGAAAATGACTTAATCTTCCCTTGTTCTCCCTCTTTTATCTCAGTTCCGAGAAAGGGCCTAATGGTTTTTGTTTCTGTCCTGTGTTGTTTATCAGCAGTTTCAAATGCTGGAGGTGATCCCCACAGATTGGGAATTTGAGCCATGGAGGTCTTGGAGCCAGAATTGTAGGTGGGGTGCTACAGTCAACCAATACCACATGGAAACCCTGAGAAACTAGGTGTCTGGGACTCAAAGGACTTGTAATTGGAGCTATGATCTATAGGAACTAAGATATGCTGTGAATCTAAGCCTCTTCCCTTTCCCAGAAACTGTGGTGGTACAGAGGGAAGGGGATTATGCCTCCTACAAGTTGGAGATAATGTGTTTGTACATTTGTGATTCCCTTTGAAGGAAAATTTCCTCTTGTAAAAGCTCCACTATTGCTATAAATTTTTTCATAAAAACGAATGTTCAGCACAAAGTCAGAGAGATTATATCCATAGTTATGGGGTTTCCAAACTGAAGATTCCTGGAGTCTGAGAAATGGTGAGTAGTGAAAACCACCACCCAAGGGACTTGAGCTTTCTAGGCTAGCTAAGTGATAATATATAAGAGCAGACATGATAGCTATTACCTGAAGGGCTGTCATGGGAAAGAGTCATGACATGACAAGAAAGAGATTAGACTTAATCTAAATAGCTCTTGAGGAGAGAAGATCAATGAGAGGATGGCACAGGGATGCAGATTTGGGTCCAAGATGAAGAACTCTCCAATGATTAGAGTTAGCTAATAGTAGGAGTTGTTTCATAAATCAGTACAAATATTTAACTTTACATCCCAGGGGTGAGAAGACAATTCACAATTCTAAGCAGAACTGATAGAATATTTCTTTATATGCAGCTGAAGATGGTTAAGCAGGTGCCTAATGTTTTGACATGAGGATTTTTGTTAGAAGAGATGTCTGGTCCCTTTAGCAACAAAGAAGGAAGAAACCTCAGACGATTTTTTTTTTGAGAAGGAAGAAAGATATTATTTATGTTGCGGCATCATAGATTTAGATCTGGAGGGGAACTCAAGAAGCCATTTAGATAAATCCTTTCATTTTGCAGAGAGGAAACTGAAGCTCAAGGAACTTGACTTCTTCAAGGCCATAGGTTAGTATTCAAGGTTAGTATTGGTCAGAGGCAGAATGTGAACACAGGTCCCCTGATTCCAAAGCCAGTACTTTCTATTATACCACACTAGAATAAAAATACAAATGACAGACTTACATATGTTAAGATAATGATTATTGTAATTATTGCTCTAGTTTCACTGTCTCATAGTAAGTGCAGCTACAACTTCCCCTTACTGCCTTATTAGGGGAGTGCCTCTGAGGAGCTGAGAGTAATGTTTTTCCAGTCTAATATTAATGATTTCAATCCTTATTCTCAGGATGTTCCTCCTACTATTAGCTGCTCATGATTAATACCCTAGTTCCCTTTAAGTGATTAATGTTTTGGGGTTTGGTTTTTTGGTTTGGTTTTTCAAGGCAATTGGGGTTAAGTGACTTGCCCAAGGTCACACACCTGAGTGAAATTATTAAAGGTTCTCCTGACTCCAGAGCTGGTGCTCTATCCACTGTGCCATCTAGCTGTCCCTAACTGATTAATCTTGACTAGGTATATTTACTTGAAGGATTGAACAAGAACAGAAATACAAATATCCCTCATCTCCCACAGTTCTAGGAAGCACACTTTCCTCTATACAACTTCATTTTGTGAACTCAGATTTAACAAAGTTTCTAAATAGTGTAAGTCTATCAAGTTGATACAAAGTCCCTTTCTTAGCTACTATTTGACAGGGTTCCTTACTTTTTTTTAGGTTTTTTGCAAGGCAATGGGGTTAAGTGGCTTGCCCAAGGCCACACAGCTAGGTAATCATTAAGTGTCTGAGACCGGATTTGAATTCAGGTAACCCCTGACTCCAAGGCCGGTGCTTTATCCACTATGCCACCTAGCCATCCGGTCCCTTACTTTTTTGGTGGTACTGATGCTTGACTTACTTCAAAGCCTAGCTTCAGTTCCTCCCCAGATCTCCATCTCCAATATCCTTTTACCTAAAACAAACACATAAATCCCCGAGGCAAAGAACTGAGCCTGTAGTCTAGGGTCATATTTTGGCTTTGGCTAGGTGGGTCAGAAGCCTCTCCCTTCACAGCATTTTTTCTCTTCTTTTACTGGAACACTTTCAGGCAGAAGGAAGCCAGACCAAGAGAAGAAACAATTCTGGAGGGCAAATACCTTTTGAATATACCTCATTTCTAATTATGTAACTAATCAAAAAGGCTCCTCTTTACCAAACGCTTTGTAGACTAGAACCAGTTAAATAATATCTGCACTTACTCTAAAGTCTACACAGTATTATATGAGTTCAATGTTTTGCCTAAGCTCACAAGAGTTGGACTTACTGGTCCATCCCTTGTTTCACAATGATATTAATGATAATGTTCACTTTAATATTTTCCAAGTACTTTAAATAGCTCTAAGTGGTAGGTATTGCTAGTATTATTATTTCTATTTTATCAAAAAAGAAACAGACTGAGAAAGATTAAATTGCTTGACTGTGGTTAAATAATAAACAGTAGAGCTAACATTCAAACTTAGGTTTTCTGGCTCAAAAATTTCAATACAGCAGAGTTGGAGATCCCTTGAATATCCCTTAGAAAGGAGGATTCCTCTGTGTAGTTATTTTTTTCCTGTCTTTGAGTGAGTAGTATTTTCTGAATGCAGAAATTATGGCTAGCTTCTATTCACTGCTTCCTATAAATATATGTATAAATATGCTCAGTTCTCGCCTCC
Organism: Macrotis lagotis; assembly: GCF_037893015.1. Classification (NCBI taxonomy): domain Eukaryota; kingdom Metazoa; phylum Chordata; class Mammalia; order Peramelemorphia; family Peramelidae; genus Macrotis; species Macrotis lagotis. The sequence continues at coordinate 503,935,226 of NC_133666.1, forward strand.
CCTTAAAAAAACCACACCTTGAGCTGACAGTAAAGGTGAGCATACCCTTAGGATATCACCATAAAATTCTTCTCCTTTTCACAGCCAGACTTCTAGGAAGTTGATTCCCTCCATTTATCCACTTTTCTTTGGGCAATAGAATCTTGACCTCATCTGTAGCTCTCTGCAGAGATGACTAATGATCTCCTAATAAAATCTGACAGGTATTTTTTTTAGATCTCTTCCTTTTTGCCGTCTCTACATTTGATACAATTAAATCAAATCTTCTCTTAGACATTCTCTTCATCTTGTGTTTTCATGACACTGATTTCTCTGGGTTCTCTTACTCCTGTTTTCTGTTATTTCATGCTGCTTATACATAGGTCTCTGAGATGCTCTGTTTTAGGCCCTCTCTCCAATCTCTCTACCCACATATGTGGCCTCCTATGCAAGATCTTTCTTGATCCACTCAATTGTTAAATCCTTTCCTCCTTCCTGAAGTGACTTTGTTTACTTTTAATTTAATGTGACATATTTATCTGTGCAAGTTGGATCCTACAGTAGAATGTTAGCTTTTTGAGAGGAGGGTCTATTTAATTTTGGTCTTTGTATCTCCAATGGTTATCAGAATGACTGACAAATCATAGGCTTTTAATAAATACCTGCTGAACTAAATAAATAGGACTATATTTTAGCTCCGCACATTCTCTATGTCCAATTTCAAACTTGGTAAAAGGTGATATAGTAATATGAAGTTTGTATTTCTCCAGGATGGTAGGGAACCTGAGAAGTAGCTCTGCACACAAAATGTTCTTAAAAGATATTTGATGGATGAATGAATGAATGAATGAGTCTTCTCTGGCTATCTTACTTCTAAATTCTTCACTACAATCAGATTATCTGATGGCTAAAAGAGTGGGCCCCTCCTCACAAAGACTATATTACAACCAGAGAATTTAGGGAATGATCACATCCTCTAGATGTCTGATGCCCAGGTTCTTAAACTAAAGCAGTGGTCCTGTTAATGGAAAGAAGGTGACAGCTAAAAGAGTTAACTATAAAATAAAAGCAATAGAATTTTACAATTGATTAGATATTAGGGGTGAGGGAGAATGAAGATATGAAGCTGAGTCTAAGATTATGAATCAATAGGGTGCTTGAAGGAATGGTGGTGCCCCTAAAAGTTCAGGAGGAGGGGTTGATTTTGAGGAAAAGAAAATTTCGTTTAGGACTTGTTGAGTTGGAGATTCCTATAGGTATTAAATTTGAAATGTATTGTAGATAGTTGGTGATTTGGGCCTGAAACTCTTGAGAGATATATAGGTATACCTAGACCTGAGTCATGTGAATAGATATAATATCAGAGATATTGAGGTAAGAGGAAGAGACAGAGACAGAGGCAGAGAATAGTAGGGCACACACACACACACACACACACACACAGTGTGTGTGTGTGAGAGAGAGTGAGAGTGAGAGAGTGAGACAGAGAGAGAGAGAGAGAGAGAGAGAGAGAGAGAGAGAGAGAGAGAGAGAGAGAGAGAGAGAGAGAGAGAGAGAATGTTTGCCCTGGTTCATACAGATGGCAAATGTTTGAGATCAAATTTGAATTAAGTTCTTTCTGACTCCAGACCCAGTGCTCTATCCACTATGGCACTTAGATGTCTCTGGTTCTATTCTTATCTCCTACTTGTCCGACTGTTTCTTCTTGACTTTCTTTTCTAATTCCAGTTTCTTCATCTACTTTCCAAGTGTTAGGTGTCCCTCAGGGCTATGTCTTTTTCCTTCTCTTTCTCTTTTTATACTTTCTTTTAACAATCTCATTTATACCTGTAGCTTCAATGATCAGTTTTCATTTTTAAAATAAATACCTCTAACTCTCATCACTCTTCTAAGATGTAATTGCCTATTTCCTACTGCCTGCTGGACCTTTCCCTCCTTCCCTCCTTCTTCCCTTTTTTTTCTCACTTTCCTCCTTCTCTTCCCTCATCTCCCCTCTCTCTATCTCTCTCTGTATCTCATTCTCCTCTCCCCACCCACATGGATTTAATGCATGTGCTTCAAATTAGCCTGTTTAAAAAAAGCTGCCTATTGATCAGTTCTTTAGGGGCCAGTTCTTTTGCCACTCTGTACATGATGTTTTCCCTGATACCCAAGGAGAAGCAATTCTCTCCTGTTTCTCAGATCACTGATTTCTCTCATGTACTTCCTCATTTTAAAATAATATCAAAGTTACTAATGTGCATGACTCATGCCCCTGTTACATTGCATCATAATCTTCTTGATGGACTGTCATTTTTCATTATTCCCAGCTTCTTGAACAGTACCTTGAACATAATATGTTTTTGATAAATATTTGTGAAATTGAGTTGAATATTTTGACTTGTCTAAGTCATATAGATAGCTAGTGGCAACATTGGGACCAGAACCCAAGTGTCTTGGTTTCTAGTATATTGCTTTTTCCAAGATTTTCTACTTCCCCATTGTCCATTCATTCATCCATACATCCATCTATACATCCATCCATAAAAAAAATCATATAGTCTTCAGGGCAAATGAGCAATAGTAATCATTAATTACATACCCATTATGCAGGTATTTAATAAACAAGAACAAAAGCAAAAACAAAAGGAGGACCAGAGTCCCCATTCTCAATGAAGTTACATTAAATTGGGGGAGATGACATGTGCTCATATAAGAATATAAAAATATTTACAAAAACATACAAAACAGTATGTGGAGGAGAAGGAAGATGCATTAGCAGCTTGATATATTCACTAGGGTACTGGAGGTGGAAATCTCTGTTATCCTGTGAGCAGACATATGTAGGACCAAATGCCAGATGCTATGGTAATATTTTCAACTAGCCTGTAATTATTCATTCTGTCATCCAAACAATAGTTTCCTCTTTATTGAGTCATTTCTTGACTCAGATTATATGACCTGCGTTACTTTTTAATTAATTGATGGGGATGGGTTTGAGGGTTGGAAATTAGGAAAGGCTCATAAATTTTTCTCTGTGTTAGAGCCTCTAGGAAAATGGAAGCAGTCAGTCCCTTAAAACAAAAGTTTGCTGTTGATGGCTTAGCTGGTTGGAATATATTTGGGGTGAATTATATAATTCTAAGCAAGACACTAAAGACCTTGGGGGAACAAGATTACTGAAAGTATTGGGAAACTCAGTATTGGCCCAAGACTTTCTCTTTGGTTTTTTAATCCATAGCAGTTAATACAATTAATTGGCATACCGTAAGTGTTTAATAAATGCTTGTTGAAGTGAACAACTGGTTAAAAAGATTTGTTTGAAATTGGGATTTGGATTTCTGGAACATGACTTAAGATTTAGGAATGATAGACTCTTGTTCTATTTTAAAGTATCTCACAAGGGTTAGTTAAAAATAAAAAAGCCTGGACACCTCTGAATCTAATCCAAATCAATTTAAAAAAATAGAGGGGAAAGAAGAAAACTCTCCACATCCCATAGATAATTTGTGTATTATAGGAAAGTCACCAGTGGAGGAGAACAGCAATTCACAAGAGATAGTATCAAAAGAGAACAAGACCTATGACCTCAGATATCTGTACAGAGATGTAAAGAGCTATGGATAATAAACAAAGTGAACTAGACATATTGATTCAAAGAGGCACATTTGAATCCAAAGGTAATAATAATAACTTACACTTTTATAGTGCATTAGAGTTTATAAGCACATTTCTCAGAACATTTATTTGGGATAGGAAATAGAAACATCAACACTCTCTTTTAAAGATTAAGGAAACTGAACCTCAGAGAAGTTCATTGATTATCCCTGTTAGTGCAGTAAGTAAATGTTGAAAGTAGAGCTTGAACCTGAGTAACAAGACTCAAAAATCCAATGTATCTTTCCTAATTCTCTGCTGCCTTTATTTATCAATTCATCTGGATAATTTCCAGCAATGGCATTGCTGGAAAGAAAAAAAATGGATAAAAAAGTGATGGTATCACATTTGATATCATGAAAACATTTTCATTTGAGAAAATCCATGAATTAGAGGGGAGAGAATGATGGAAAGCTTTGGAAAAGGATTAGTGGAGTGAGGAACAGAAGCCATTTTGCTGCAGCAGCATACATCAAGCATCTGAATGAGAAAAAATAGAGGGCAAGTTTGGGGAACATTCCAGAAGAGTAGCACTGATGAGTAGCATTTGTTCTATTGAAACATCTTGGATTTTCTCTCTTTAGAAAGTAGGGAAATGAGTACATTGTTGATTTGCTTTATTTTTGTTGTCCTTCATTCTCAAAGAAGGCCAAGACACCAGGGAGATGATGCCATGACAAGCAAGCGAATTGAATTTGAGTGAAGAGGGTGCTGTGTTAAGTCACCAGTCACTTTCTCCTCCAGAGCCATCTAAGTCAAGTGGCTAGATATGAATCAGGGCAACTGGAGATGACCCCGGATAGGAGGCAATCAGGGTTAAGTCACTTGTCCAAAGTCTCACAGCTAATAAGTGCCAAGTATCTGAGGTTGAATTTGAACTTGGGTCCTGACTCCAGGGCTGGTGCTTTATTCACTGTACCACCTAACTGACTTTGCTGATAAGTTCATTGTTCAAAAAAGCAAGACTCAAGTCTCTCGATTTCTAGGCTAATGTTGGTATCATACTACCTTTCTTGTTGCAGTCATTGCTTTGGAGAATTAACATATTTAATATACAATTCTTGACCTCAACCCACAGAGAATAACTAGAAGATAATTCTGGACAATATAGAAGCCAGGGTTAAGTGCTTGGCAAGCAACTGAGAGTTTAGTGGAGATGGAAATCTATGGGTATCATACTTGTCTTGGAAACTACATGGAGGAGGGGGAGAAAGCTTAAAATGGCCTTTGAAGCATGTGAATTTTTAGAGATAGTGGGGTAGACTTTCAAATCTGGAATAATCATCAGAACTAGGAACACTGAGATGAGAATAAACAAGATGACCATGGAGAAGATAAGCAGAAATGAGAGTACTAGGGAAACAAGACTGGGTAGGCAGGTTAATCTGGGGTCAGATTTTGGAGGGCCTTGAAAGTCAGATGGAGGTTATCACTTGAAGTGATCAAAAAATGGGGAATCCATGAGGGATCCTTGATGAGGGTAATAACATAAAATCATAGATATCATAGAAATTAAACGTGGACTTTAGAGATCATCTACTCCAATCTTCTCATTTTACTAATGGAAAAATAGAAGACAAAGAGGTGTTCTGGCTCACCTAAAGTCACACAACTAGTTAATATGAGAACCTTGCTGAAAAATGATGTGTTGGAAGACTAGTATCATAGAATGGATAAGTGAGGGAGAAACTGGAAGATGAGGAAGTTGTTCTAACAGTCTAGAACAAAGGCAATAAGTCTTGGGACTGCTAGTCAGTCAGACAATAAGCACCTACTAGGTGCCAGATGGTTTTAAGATTAAGGATACAAAGAAATGCAAAAAAAAGTTCCTGCCCTTGCAGGAGCTCATGATCTAATTGAAAAGAGAGCATGTAAACAGTAATGTACAAACAAGCTATATACAGACTAAGGTTGTAGCAATGACACTGGAGAAAAAGGGGCTGAATTGAAGAAGTACTAAAAAAATTGACAGGATTAGATAAAAGAGTGGATGTATAATGGAGATATAAAGTGTGAATTCAAATAATGCCACCACTTCACTATTCATACCAATTTTTACCCATCTGTAAAGAATGAAACAGAAAGAAGTGTCAAAGGCATCTACAAGACTCCTGAGACTTGGGTAATGGTTAACTTTTGTACTCTCTCTCATATATGTTCCCTCCTTTCTATACCCTCTCTTGCCATCCAAATACAGATTTATATTTCATCTTGACAATAGATTCCACACCAATTTTCTCATCTCTAGGATTCCCTTCCCTGACCTTATCATATTGGTTACTGCCAGAGGACTCTTGTCACTTAGCAGTTCTGATGAGGTCATTCATCTACTCAAAATTCTTCAGTGATTCTATTAATTTTTTAAAAACAATATTTGAAATTTTCTTTTCCCAATTACCTGTAAAAACAATTTTAAACATTTATTTAAAAAGTTGAGCTCTAAATGCCCTCCCTTCTTCTCTCATTGAGAACACAAAGCGATTTGATACCCTATTACATATCTAAATGCAATCTCATTTATACCTTTAGTCAGAATCTTAACATAGTATTCTAATTAGCCAAGTTCCTAACAACACTTTATTTTCCATTATGCCTATTTTAAATTTAAACTAATATCTGGAGAAAACAATGAATGAATGAGGGCAGCTAGGTGGCACAGTGGATAGAGCACCAATCCTGGAGTCAGGAGGACCTGAGTTCAAATCAGAGCTCAGATACTTAATAATTACCAAACTGTATAACCTTGGGCAAGTCATTAAACCCTATTGCCTTACAAAAAAAAACAACAAAAATAATGAATGGATGATGGCCACAGAGTGAGTATCACATTTAAGAATAGAATCTACTCTTCCTCCTCTTTAGATTTCCCTGAAATTAATGTCAACTGCCACTATACACAACCACCATACACCATACACTGCCACCATGCACAACAAATTATCATTTTAAGTCCATAAAACCAATAAAGAACCATTACCTAGAAAATTTGAATTACATCCCAACAAACTATTTTTTAGTTTCTTGAGGTTTTTGACATTAAAAAATATTCAGAATTATGTAATATCTCTACCTCCAAGATGAAATGCAGTCATACAGAAGAATTACCAACTTGAGCCAATTCTGAAATAAATGAAACTTGAGCTTTTTGCTATGGTCCTGGGAATGTTCTAAAATGATTTCTTAATTATTTCAATGTTTTATTCATCTTTATTCTATTTTGACAGATTTACTTTATTTAGTTCAGTAAGGTGCTAACACTTGGAACAGTTCTGTCTTTCATCAGTCAGCTCAGACTTTAAGAAACATCTGTTCTTTTTAATTAGTTAAATTTGTTTTTGCCCCCATCAATTTCCTACTTCAAAAGGTGAATCTCTTGACTAAACTTCTTGCCAAGTTGGCCATTTGGGAGGATTTGCTATCTCAAACTAGTCAAACCAGCAACATGAAGTTTTGCTCACATCGTTGATATGAATTCATTTCAGAAGTTTTGGAGATGCAGAATAGGAATATGGAAATAGTGTCTTGGAGTCAGTTGCACCATATAGTACTAAAATGAAACTTATAGACCATTTTATTTCAGAGTTAAGGAAAGTGAGACCTGGGAGGCAAGGTGAGATAAGTTGATTTTAAGAGTTGGGTTTTCAGCTTAGTCTCTTTCTCACCAGGCTTTGTAGATACCACTCCCTGAAGGAAACAGGGGGTCATCTTTCAGTCTCCAAAGTGTAAAGTTTCTGTGAATGTATCTTTAATCAAAGTAAACTGGAATAAATTAATAAATATACATAATCATGGTAGTTTGTCTTTTGAAAATGACAGTCTAAGTCATCATAATAATAGAAAAAAATGTTTATTAAAGATTTTATTTATTTTGAGTTTTACAATTTTTCCCTCAATCTTACTTCCCTTACTTCCCGCAAGTCCATCAAGGTTGATCATCACCACCATGATGTTGTTAGGGTGTACAGTGTTCTTTTGGTTCTGCTCATCTCTCTCAGCATCAGTTCATGCAAATCCCTCCAGGCTTCCCTGAATTCCCATCCCTCCTGCTTTCTAATAGAACTATAGTGTTCCATGACATACATATACCACAGTTTGCTAAGCCATTCCTCAATTGAAGGACATTATTTACTTTATTTCCAATTCTTTGTCACCACAAACAGGGCTGTTATGAATATTTTTGTACAAGTGATGTTTTCACCCTTTTTCATAATCTCTTCAGGGTATAGACCCAGTAGTGGTATTGCTGGATCAAAGGGTATGCATATGAAAAAATATTAAATGTCATAGAATACCCTTTTCTTTTTTTAAATTCTTTTCTTTTATTAAAGATTTTATTTGAGTTCTACAATTTTCCCCCCAATCTTACTTCCCTCCCCCCACCCCCATGCCCCACAGAAAACAATCTGTCAGCCTTTATTTTGTTTCCATGTTGTATATTGATCCAAATTGAGTGTGATCAGAGAGAAATCATATCCTTAAGAAAGAAACAAAAAGTATGAGATAGCAAGATCAGACAATAAGATATTTTTTTTCTAAATTAAAGGGAATAGTTCTTGATCTTTGTTCAAACTCCATAGCTCTTTATCTGGATACAGATGGTATTCTCCATTGCAGACAGCCAAGAATTGTCCCTGATTGTTGCACTGATGGAACGAGCAAGTTCACCAAGGTAGAACATCACCCCCATGTTGCTGTTAGGGTGTACAGTGTTTTTCTGGTTCTGCTCATCTCACTCAGCATCAGTTCATGTAAATCCCTCCAGGTTTCCCTGAATTCCTGTCCCTCCTGCTTTCTAATAGAACTATAGTGTTCCATGACATGCATATACCACAGTTTGCTAAGCCATTGCCCATCCAATTCTTTGTCACCACAAACAGGGCTGCTATGAATTCTTTTTGTGTAAGTGATGTTTTTTTGTGTAAGTGATGTCCATCATCTCTTCAGGATATAGACCCAGTAGTAGTAGTATTGCTGGATAAAAGGGTATGCTCATTTTTGTTGCTCTTTGGGAGTAGTTCCAAATTTCTCTCCAGAAAGGTTGGATGAGTTCACAGCTCTACCAATAGTGTAATAGTGTCCCAGATTTCCCACATCTCTTCCAACAATGATCATTATTCCTTTCTGGTCATATTGGCCGGTCTGAGAGGTGTAAGGTGGTACCTCAGAACTCTCTTTTCAATGAACTTGCTATATAGATATATTTTTATAAATCACATATAGAGGGTGTCTTAAAAAATCTTAGAGCAGTTTTAAGCTTTAATAGCTTAAAAATACAATTAAAATATTGAAAATTTACTAAGTGAAACACTGATAAAACCTAATAGAGAGTGTTCCCTAAGAACCTAAAATGCACTAAAACTTTTGGAGCACCTCATAATAGATCTACATAGGGTTGACTTCACTTTGTATATTTACTTACTAGTTTTAAAAGCCCATTAAGTGAAGGTGGAAAATTGTAAGAAATAACACAGGGCTTAGGAAATGTTTGAAGTTACTAAACAATGTAGAGAAGAGCCAGGAGGGAAGAACTTGCCCTGGCAATGAAGGATTGAAAAGTAGTTGAGGGCCCCACAGTCTCTTATACTTTTAGGATTGGAAGAAGGAGGTTCAGTGATAAATCTGTTGGCAGCTTTTTCCTATGGAGCAGCATTTTTTTTTAGTTTTTTGCAAGGCAAATGGACTTAAGTGGCTTGCCCAAAGCCACACAGCTAGGTAATTATTAAGTATCTGAGGTCACATTTGAACTCAGGTACTCCTGACTCCAGGGCCGGTGCTCTATCCAGTGCACCACCTAGCCACCCCAGAACAGCATTTCCTAGATTTAGAGTGGACTTTCTTACCCTTCCTTTTACTTTGTTTCCCCATCTTTCTTTTTACAGTGGATGGATGTGGGAGAGGGTAACAGGAAGAGGAATGGGTTGGGATGCTGATGGGGAAGATGAGGAAGACAATCACTTCAATTCCTTTTCTCCTTACATCAAGCAATGGTTTGTGGATTCTGGTGGTTTTTAGCTTGGGATGCTTTGAGCCAGAAAACATTATTTTTTTTGGATCTGGACTAAGTTTACATATGAACCAAAAAATAATGGCCCTTGTTCCCTAGACTTAAATTAAAAAAAAAAATAGAGAGTTTCTGATTCCCTTTTTATAGTAGAATATTTTCAGTCAGAGTTCTCAACCTTGGAAGCAAAGATAGGTAAAGAAAAAAAACACCTTTAATCCAAATCAGTCACCCCTTAAGATGTAATGAAAGTAAGGGCAGGAAAAATTGCCAGGTATCTCTATGCGTTACAATTAGCCTCTCTAGTATCCTGGTTTTCACCACAGCACTATGCAATTATGTAAAATCATAATGGGCACATTAACACTGCTCATTAGCATGTTTAGAGCTTCTTTAACTGCAAAAGTTGATTGTTGGATTTCTTTTTTTGAAAATTTCCTTAAGCCCCATTTCCCAAATAGGAAATGGGCCTAGAACTATCTTATCTGAGAAAACAGCTTCCAAGATAGATTACAAGTATTCATTTTGAATCAAATATTCAAAGTGAGGAGGTGCTTCCAGATGAAATATATGCTGAATAAACTGTGTATAGGAGCACAAAAAAAATCATCACATCAGTGCTGGCACATAGGTAAATGCCTAATCAATTACTCCAGAATAGTGTTGAGAGATGGGTTATCGATCCATAGATGGGTCATTTTCAAGACAAACAAATAAACAAGCTTTTCCCCTTAACTACATCTATTTTAATGATTTCAGCTCTTACCCTCAAGTATGATGCTATAAATTTGATTTGCTCTTAATAAATACTCTCACCCTCTTTCTCTACTACAATTTTCCAGGTTGCACAGACTAGAGAAATTGAAAGGAGGTTCAATGTCAGGAATGTGAATAGGCTTATTATTTCATGTATAAGTCATGATGGCCTATAGCAATTCAAATGTGTCAAATATTTTATTGCCATTCATGAAAAGGCACCCAAAGAGTTCTCCTAATTTTAGGAAATGTATTCTTTTTGGCAGCCTAAGATCCAAGGCTGATTTGATTGATTACTGCTGTTTCTGAGTAGGCTACAATTCAATAGAAAACACATTGATTCAAGTGCATAAGGAACAAGGGCTCATGGAGGGGGGATTACATAAAGATAACTAATTCATATTTCCTCCTTTCCTGGAGCTCATAATCTAGTAGGTGATGATGGCTATCCATGCACAGAACCTCCCTTTAGCCAGTTTATTTTCCTTCTGTATTTTCCAGCCATCTTTAAATTTCAGAGAAAAGCATATTTCTTAAAGTAAAAAAAAAAACAACTGTCCATTCCAGAAGTTCATTGTTTCTTTAAAAATCCTTTTTTTTTGTTCTTTTTTTAATATATTGAAATGTTTGTGCTTGTTGGTTGTCAAGTTGCACAATAAAAAAATTTAAAAAGAAGAAAATTAGGTCAAGTGGATGTGAATTGCCAAGGCATTACTGTAAAAGGATTTATCTATTGTCTTTCTGAAGAATTTCAGTATCCCTCATCCCCCACCCCATTTACTGCAAATTTTTTACCTGCTTCCAGGCTAGCCCCTGCTGCATGATCCAAAGAATTCCCTGTTTAGAATAGATGCAAAGTCATTGCCACCACTGATACCAAACTACTGACCAGCTGTCACCATCAAACTGGGTAGGTCCAAGAACCCTGGAAATATCAATTCCTCTCCCTACCCCACCTCCAACTCCCAGACCAAGCTTTTAGCCTGGCCCCCAAAACCATACAGGAAAGAAGCCCCTAAGGAGAAGTTAACCTATCACCTCTACAACTCCAAACCAAACTGCCACTCTTGTCGTTAAGTTGCTTCAATCGCCTCTGTTTCTTTGTGACCCAATTTGGTTTTTATGTTTGTTTATTTTTTTGGCAAAGAAACTGGAATAGCTTGCCTTTTCTTTCTTCATTTCATTTTACAGTTGAGGAACTGAGGCAAATATGGTTAAGTGATTTGCCCAGGGTCTTACAGCTAGTAAGTGTCTGCACCTGAAGGAGTCTTCTTGATTCCAAGCCCAGTTCTCTATCACTGCCCCACCCAGCTGCTCACCACCCCTAGGACAGTTAAGTCAGCCTAGCTAAAGAGGCAGAGATGGGAAGTGATGTAGGCCAAGCAAGTCAAACCACTGTCACTACTTTGACTAGTGCCTCCCTTCAGACCTTGACTGAGACAGCCAAGAGCTCCAAAAACAGCATCACCCTCCAGATCACTGTCCTTCTTTCAGCCCAACCTATAGATACCATACAATTTGACTTGGTAATGCTTCTCTGGGTTTTGCACCCCCTGTCTCCTTCAGAGTGATTGAAAACTCAAAAAAGAAAGTCCTCACCACACCACACCACACCAAAATCCTTTTCATTGTCAAATGACTCAGCATTGCAAAGAGCTATTATTTTATCAAGGGAAATATCATTACAGAAGATGCATTACCATCTGCTTTGCTGTGGACCCAAAGGACCACTGGACGTTTCCATTCGACTTGCAAATAAAATGTCCACTGTATATTGTCTTCTTTTATTTGAATGGGAATTCTTTGAGAATCGGGACTGTCTTACTTTTCTACTTGTATCTTTGATGTGGTGCTTTAACAAATCAATCAATAAACATTTACTAAGTGCCTACAACATGCTCAGGGTTTACCAGTGTTTTGCTTTTAGTACATGCTTCTAAGATGCTTTTTTAATTCTTTCATTTATTCACATCTAATACTGCACTATGAAGGAGAGACATATGAAAAGAGAGCTACCATGCCTTACGGAGAAGACTAGAGAAGCCTGTACCTGAGAAGTATTCTAGAGGAGATACCAAGATAGTGCTTGTCAACAATCCCTTTGGTAATCAGCCAGTGAGTATTTAGCAAAGTTTTGTCTAGTTGCTAGTTAAAAGGATATTTATGGGTTCATGAAAGAGTTCAAGAAGGAATGTTTATAGATTCAAGTGAAAGGCAATCACTGAGTTAAATAGAGCATGCCCATCCTCTTTTATCTTTGAGATGAAAATGTTTGATGGTGATCCCCTACTAATAGCACACCTGAGAAATAGCATGCAAAGAAAATTGATTAGAAAACTTAAGACTTCAGACCTTACTATAAGTGGTAGGATTGCCTACTACTTGGGAGTCTTAAAGCCAATTTTGTTAAATTATTTCTCCATCATATAGAATCTTTTTAACCTTCACGTGAAATGTAATCCTTTTGTGTCACCAAAAATAAGGAAAATGATTTGGACTTAATGGGATAGAGAATGAGCCATGGGAGGTATATATTATAATCATTCATACTTCTAGACAGAAACCTATTCTGATACATTTAAAAAAAGAAAGAAAAGAAGGAAGATGTGAGGATAAGGTAGGTCTCATCCACACACATGCAAGGGAAATGGGATTCAAAGCAGCAAGGTCCCCCACTCACTCTTGGATGTTGTTAGAATTCACAGATCATAAAGTGCAATTGGGAGGATTACCCAGCTATGAAATCCAAAAAAGTTGTTCTGGCAACACTTAATACCAACATGAAGCAAGTGTTCCTAAGGGGTACCTGCCCTTTACACACACAAATATCCATAATACAAAGAAAGTTATGGTAAGTACACAAGGCAAATCCAAGGATCTGTCAACAGATGTTCTCTCAACAGAGAACTCCAAGGAAGTAAATATTTCCCTTTCATGAGCATCAAGGAAAGCTTCATGGAGGAGATGTCACTTGATCTGGGCTTTGAATAATGGGTAGGATTTCAATGGGCAGAGTTTTAAATACTGGAGCTCACCAGCATAAACTTGTTTTGATCATTCACCAAGCAGCCATTGTGTGTACACACTTTGGTGTCGAAAGATATAGAACAGCTCCTGCCCTTAAGAACTGGAGAATCTGGGGTGGCTAGGTGGTGCAGTGGATAGAGCACTGGACCTGGAGTCAAGAGGACCTGAGTTCAAATTTGACTTCATTCACTAGGCAATTACTAATTACCTAGCTGTGTGGCCTTGGGAAAGCCATTTAACCCCAATGTCTTGCAAAAGCCTAAAAAAAAAAAGATTGGAGAAACCTTCAGACATACATATATAATCTAGGGGTTAAATAATGGCAGGCATTAAAGAAACTAAACTGAGGAAACTGGTGAAGAATGCAACAAGTGTCCTATACAGCCAAGAAGTATTATTTCTGTGTGGAGAAGTGAATGGCAGACTACTCCAGTATCCATGAAAACTCCAAATGGAATCATAAAGAGTTAGTCCTGACTGAAAATGACTGAACAATAAACAACTATCTTCATTGCTTAGCAGTGTGGGGAGTACATAGTGAGTACTTAATTCTTGTTTTTTTGTGATTTTGTTTTTATTTTTTATTTTTTGATAGCAATGGGGTTATGTGACTTGCCCAAGGTCACACAGCTAAAATATTAAGTATCTGAGGTCGAATTTGAACTCAGGTCCTCCTGATTCCAGGGCAGTGCTCTATCCAATGCACCACCTAGCTGCCCCCATAATAAATGTTTATTAACTATTATGAGGAAAGCAATTTGCACTCTACTGTTGATTGATTATTTTCATTAACTAGAATTTTCAAAGGAAATTTTAATGAGTTTCATTATTTACTGGTTGTTATAAGTACTAATGTGAAATAGAGGACAAAGTACTGGAATCAGGAAGACCTAGCTTAAGTTGTTTACTAGTCTTGTGATTTCCATTTTTTTTAGTTTTCTCATATGCAACATGAGAAATTTGGACTTACTGACCTATAAGCTCCCTCCCAGCTTCAGATCTCTGATCCTATCATCACTCATCAGTGTTTTGAGACAGTTGAGGTCAAAGCCTTTTCTCATTACTTATTTTAATGAACTAGTTATCTAAGAGGATTAGATGTGAGCTTGAAAGATTGTCTAATGAGTCCAACCCTTCATCTTAAGGCAGATTCTCACTTTAGCTATCCAAGACTGATGAAAAACTATAATAATTATAATATCTTCAAATTAAACTACACATTGAATTTAGGACTGAATTTATTTTTAGAGTCTTATTCATCTTCATTAAAAAACAATTCAGCTTATGGTTTGGCCAAAAAGACTCCAATAAGGAGTAAAAATAAATACAGTAAAAAAGAAGCGGGGGAAAGGGATGTATATCAATGCTATGAGTGACCCTGGGAGGCAGGAGACCTGGATTCTACCCTTGGTTCTAATTCTTACTACCTATATGAAATGTGACCAATCACTAGATCTTTCAAGACTCCAGTTTCTTCCTCTATCAAAAGAAGTAACTATAAAGTGCCTTCAACCTCTGACATTCTTTGATTTTGTTATAGCCTTGATTATCTCACTTCGTGGCCTTGAATGATGAGAACAATCTCAAGAGTGGGCCAAATAGAACATGAGTTGGAAGAGAATTAAGAACTCATTTGATTAATTCCCCCATTTTGCAGAGGAGAAAACTGAGACCCAGAGAAGGGGAACACCTTGTTGAAGGTCACATAGTTTTAATAGGTAATAGAGATAGGATGTCAACTCAAGTTGTTTCATTTTGTTTTGTTTTTTGACTTAGAATACAGAGCAATAGCACTTATTCTGCTAACTCTCTGTGCCTCCTTGGATCAATGTCACCACTCCTGGAAAAACATTTTTATATCCAAAGGACAGCACATATTTCATAGGAAGCCAAGCAGCAAACTGGTGCTACATTAGACATCATTAATTGTCCTTATTTAATTGGATTTTTGGAAAAACCTTTTAATCCTCCATTGAATGAGACTGAATACAGTACTTAAGAATGGCTGTAGTTAATTACTCACTCTAAATTCATTGAGGCAATTCCTTAATAACCATTTTCTTTGGGTAGATTCAGAAGCTCATGGATTTGGAGCTGGAAGGGATAGTAAAGGTCATCTAGTCCCACACTCTTTTTTTTGACAGTTGAGAAAAGCCAGGTAACTGAAAGGACTTGCCTAGGATCATGGAGGCTGTAAGGGAATGCATTTTGAAATTTATCAGTCCATCACAATAAGGGGGCTCTTCTTTTTTCATTTTTTATTGGATGTTTTAATTCCCTAATATTTATTTCTCAAGCAAAGGATATATATTTTGTCTTCAAATTAAAATGTAATAATATCAAGAATAAAAAAAAATCAGTTATATAGTTATTCTTTAAATCTCTGATAGATCTGTAATTTTATCACAGAGGCTCTTCCCTCTAGTGATGTATATTTTAACCTGTCAGTGTCTATCCATTCTCCATTACTCCTGTCCATGTTCTACCATAAATTATTCCTAAGTAATCCCTTATTCTTGCCACATGTCCATTATCTCTTTAATTCAGATTATTTCTTTGATGACATACTTTGTACTGGTTCTCTTATGTAACTCCCTGTGACATATGCTCATGTCCACCATGTTCTTTTATATTGCCCTTTGGTTAAACATGAAATTGGATTCTTCGATTTTTGTAAAGTTCTATGACTTACAATCTTTCAACATCATTGAAAGAATATGGATTCAATTATCTTCTCTCTGCAGCTCATTCTCATTACCTAATCACTCTTTGTATCTAGCAGAGTATTAGGGATAAAAAGGCACTAAGCAATGCTTATTAATTAACTGATTTAAAAGTTTTATTGTTGTCTTTTGGTTTTAAACTATTGTCATTTCCTCTTATCCCTCCTTGGCCCTAGCATTGAACCCTCCCCTATAATGCCTCACAAACACACATACACACACTTTTCAGACTTAGCCAACCTTATCAAATATATTATTGCATTCCACATATATGTTCCTACCTTTCTCCAGAGAGGGGAAGGATATGCTCCTTCACTGATTCTCTAGGATTTAAATCAATCATTGCAATTTATTAGATTTCAAATACTTTTTTTGGGTCCTTATCATTTACCTGTTGTAGGCATTGTGCTAATTGTACTCAGTTCTGTTTTCTTTATTCAGTATCATTTCATAAGAATCTTTCCATATTTTTCTGAATTTCTCATTTATTTTTTCTTATGGCATTTCCCAATTGATAGGTATTCACTTTGTTTTCAGGGTGTTTTTTTTAAATTTTGTTTCATTTTGGTCTGTATTGCTTTTTTATATGCTAACCACCTCCTGACAGACACATAATGACCAACGGGTACAGAATGAGGAATCTATTTTTGGACATAGTCAGTGAAAATTTGTTTTGCTTGATTATGCATATTTGTTACAAGGTCTTTGTTTTTATTTTTGGTTTTGTATTTAAAAGGGAGAAGGTGGATTAGATAAAATAGATTTTGTCAATTAAAAAAATTGAAAAAATAAAGTATTCTCTGAATGTGATATGTATATATATATATATATATATATATATATATGAAACCTTTCTGTCATTGACCTTTTTGACTCTAATTTTTTAAAAAATGATTTTATGTCTGATAGGCATTTTCCTGAAATATGGGCTAGGCATATTGAATGTAATTTCATTTGTAAATCTTATATAAGTATGACCTTAATTGGCACTTAAGAGGACTTAATATGACTATTTTATATTAATCTTTATAAATAAAAATATAGACATTTAAATTTTTAGATCTGTACTCAGAGGGTTGTTGTTGTTATTCAGATGTTTTGGTTATGCCCAACTTTTGTGACTCTCATTTGAATGGTCTGTCATTTCCTTTTTTAGCTCATTTTATAACTGAGGAAACTGAGGCAACAGAGTTAAGTGACATACTCAGGACCACATAATACATGGATTTGGATTCAATAAAATGAATCTTCCTGACTCCAGGTCTGGTGCACTATCCACTGTGCCAGTAAATGAACCTAGAAATGGTTCACAAAAAGTGTCACCGACCTTATAAGACTTAAGGTATGCTGTAACACAAGGATATATGCCAAATGACTAATGGCTAACTTTGTGCTGAGATAATGACATTTCATCAGAATTTGTAGACTTCCTCTCAATAGAATATAATCCTCTAAGAGAATGAAAGCTTCTCGAGGTCAAGGATTGTTTCATTTTGTCTTTGTATCCATGTGTCTTGCACATTATGGGTATCTAATAAATGTTTGATGAATTGATTTCAATTGTAAAGAACAAATTCCTTAAGAACTTTAAATTTGAATTTGCATGAGCACATTAAAAGTCAAATATAATCCTGACACAAGAGGGAGCTCAGTAGGCATTCTACATTAAAATATAATAACCTTTCAGTGTTTTTCTAAAAGGACACTGGAGACAATATAGAGAGACATTATGGATGGAGCAATGAAATTAACAAACCAAAAAAGGGTAAAATATGTGTTTAAAATACACATTCGAGCTTTTAAACCTTTTTGTGAACTTAGAAGGACATAAACCGAGACTGGTGATTAAATGAAAGTGACAATATGGGAGTCACATAAAAGCTTATGGTGTTTTGTTTAAACTGCCTGTGTTCTTGCCTGCTGAGAAATCTGTCCTCCTCTTCATTTTTTCTAGAGTGACCAGAAGAATGGTAGTACATTTTCTTCATCCTTCTCTTTTTTCTCCTCCCCCTCTTTATTACTGTCATTAAAAAGCTTCTGTAACACACTGCTATCATTAGGGCAGTGGGGAGTTAAATATAACAGCAGCCCTTGAAGTCCTTGAAGGACTTACATTGCAGTGAGGAAAAAGGCTAACTAACATGCAGGATGGTCAGTTTGATATACAGCGGACCCCTGAGTCAGAAAGATTGGGTTCACATCTTATCACTAATACTCCCAAATTATGACACTTTGGGCAAATCTCTTAAACCCTCCATGTCCTAGGCAACTCTTTAAGAAAGTTAAAGATGTTCATTTATCGAGACAGTCTCCTGATTCAAAGTTCCTTATGTGGATGACATCATAGACGTAATCTAAAAAATAACAATACTTAAGGCTAGCTACCTGAATAAGTAACTCTTTGCCTCCTATTATAGTGACGTCTGAAACCTTGGAAACCTCGAAGGAAATGAGGGGAGAGTTGAGAAATCTGACCTTGATTCCTTAAACATTTACTATCTTTCTCTGATAGGTCTAGTCTTAGATAAGATGTTGGGGGTGGGGAGACAGAAAAGGTATGATAGCTGGTCCATATATATATATATGAACTCATTAGAAAATAACTAAGAGCTAAATTGTATGGTACCTTGAGTTTCCAACTTAGGAAGATGGGAAGTTACTGACTTCATTCAGGAAGAGAATGTCTTCTAGGTTCCTGGAAAATTATTTCTGAGGGAATGATTTGTTTAGTAACTCTCTATCATGCTTATCTTGTAATAATGTTTGCTATAACCTTCTTTGTTGGTATCTTGTCTTCCTGGTAGCTGGTAAGCTCCACGATTGCAAGGTTATATCTTATCTAAACTTGGTGTCCCCTTCAGTACCTTACACAGCATTTGACATGCTAATGGATAGAATCTAGACCTGGAATCAGGAAGCTCTGAGTTTAAATTTGACCTCAGACATGAGCTGTGAAATCTGGGTGACTCTATTTGCCTCAGTTTCCTCATCTGTAAAATGAGGATAATACTAATACCCACCTTCCCAAGATGCTGTAAGGATCCAATGAGATAATAATTATAAAGTGCTTAGAATAGTGCTTAGCATAGAGTAAGTGCTATTTACAGATTAGTTATTATTATTATTATTATTATTATTATTATTTGTAGTAATCCTTTGTTCTCAAAGAGGGAGGACCAAAATTTCATTACTATTTAAAGTCAAATTACAAATCTGACTGTGGCTGATCAAACCAATCCAAGCTCAGAATATTTTACCACAGGTTAGACACAAATAGTCGATGGGAACATTTGGGTGGATTCTCTAAATTTGCACATCTTCTGGGGTTTTGTTTTTTTTTGAGCTATTTCAAATATGTATTAGTAGTGGAGGTGGTGGTGGTGGTGGTAGTAGTGGTGGTAGTATAGTAGTAGAGGTAATAATAACAGTAGTAGTGTAGGAGGAGGAGAAAGTGAGGAGGAAAAGGAGGTACTTAATATTGTATTGTATAATTGTATAAATTTATTTAGATAGGTATTTATCAACTTGCATCTCTCCTCTATCTTGGGAATGATCTTCCTTCTGGGCATAGAGATGAAAGAAGGTACTTCTGGTCTACCTCTTAAGAGACTAGACCTGAGATATACAATTATACTTACATTCTGCTTTTACTTCTACACTTATACTCTTTCTTCTCCTACTGTTATTCTTCTTGTCATTTGCGACTTCTTGATTGTCCCAGTTCAAATCAATTTGACAATTTTTAGCTCCCATTATGTGCAAGAAATTATACTAGGCACTGAGGATACAAAGTCAAAAATGAAGAAGACACTGTATTTTATATGAAATATCTAATATTAGGTAGGTAATTTTACTCAGTCAACTAGAATTTAAGGGCCCACTATGTGTCAGATTATGTTAAGTGCTAGGGATGTAAAAAAAATCAAAAACAATAGAAGCTCTTGAAGTATATGTAAAACAAGACAAAATGGGGGGGGAGATATAAAAGAGAAGGAAAATGAAAGAGGAAGAGAGAAAAGAGAGAAAAGTGAGAGGAGAAAGAAAAAGAGTGAGAAAAAAGAAAATGTGGGAAAGAGAGAAAAATACTCAAAGACAGAGGGAGAGGAGAGGGAGAAAGAGTAAAAGAGAAAAAAGAGAATGAGAGCAGAGAGAATGAGAGAGAGAGAGAGAGAGAGAGAGAGAGAGAGAGAGAGAGAGAGAGAGAGAGAGAGAGAAACAGAGACAGAGAACAGTCGTTAAAACTAGAGGTGGGAGAATAAAGAAAGGCTTCATGAAGGAGATGGCACCAGACCTGAACCTTGAAAAGAGCTGGAGATTCCAAGAGGCTGAGGTGGAGCATGGGACATGAAATATTCTGTGCAAGGAAAGTATAAGTAGAACTTTTTAGTTAGAATATAGAGGATATGAGGAAGAGTGGTATGAATTTCATTTTGCAAGGTTGGAGCTAAAGTGATTCCAGCTTTAAGTGCCAGAGGGATTGTATTTTATTATAGAGGAATTCTAAGGAGTTCTAGTCTTAGGAAGTCTCTGAAGATTTTGGAGCAGAAGAGAGATCTGATCAGGAACATATTTTTTTTTAACAAGATCAGTTGGGAAGTTATGCAGAAGAACTATATTGGAATCAAACAGAACAATTAGAAACAGTCCAAGAGAAAGGTGGTGAGGGTTCTAAACCAGGGTGGTGACCATCTGAGTGGAAAGCAGAGGATAAATGAGAATGATGCTGTGAAGGCAGAATCAGAATTTGTCAACTGACTGGCCATGAAAGATTTAGGAAAGGGAAGAGTTGGGGATGATTACAAATTGAGAACTGTGGCTCCCATTTAGTGGTGGTGAGGATGGCATCCTTTACAGAAATAGGGAAATCAGAAAGAAAAAGTGTTTTTTTTTGGGGGGGGGTAGGGAAGATAAATTCTTAGAAATGACTTGGCTACTATCTGGTATTGGATTTGGTTGGTGGCTTTTGATAGCAACTGGTTAAGTGGTCCCTTTACACAAGACACTGTAAGTCCTATGTAACAAATATTCGATAAGCTAATAATAATAATATAGCTAACATTTATTTAGTTCTATGTAAGGCTTTGTGTTAGGAGCTTTTACAAACATTATCTCTTTGATTCTCAGAATAAACCTGAGACGCAGGTGATTATTATTACCGTGAACTCCTTGAAAACTACAATGTCCACATTTTACAGATAAGGACTGTTATTACAGATGAGAGCTACTATTATCCCCCCCCCCCTTTTTTTTTTACAGACGAGGAAACTGAAGGAAATGGTTAAGCGGCTTTCCCAGACTTTCACAGTTAGAAAGTGTCCGGAGGTCACATTTGAACTCAGATTTTCCTGACTCCAAGTCATAGCTTAAGACCTTTTGTAGTTCCTCTGTCTCCTTCCTTATTTTTTCTGTAGTCCTACCCCCCTTTAGAAGCCAGGGGTCCTATTAAGGGTGACTTGGAAGAATCTAATGTACCTCTCTCCATAGTGATGTGTGACAGATTCTATTAGAAAATGACTGTCTTGCTAGGGATGGGGGAGGCCTCAGAAGGGACTGAGCATCCTCCCCCACCCAAAAGCCCCAGCGTGGTTATAGAACCAATTTTAAAAGAGCTCTTAGGTTTAAGTTCACCATTTTATCCAAATCGGGCGTGTATCTGCAGTGTCTCTCCAATGCCCAGGCTTATCCTCATCATCACTTCAGCGCTTCAGCCGGTCATTGGAGAAGTGAAGTGTGGCAGCAGGAGGCCGGCGGTCTGCAGTTTCCAAGGCGCCCCGGTTCGCTCGGCTCCTGAATGAGACGAGGAGAAGGAACATCCTGCGCAGTGTCGCAGTGACAAGGAGGAGACACAGACGGATCTCGGTCGCTCCGCGCTGCCTGCATGAGCAATGAGATCGCAGAGAGCGGCCGCCTCTGTGCGCTTTGGCCACACTGCCTTAACTCACTCGGGCAGTGATAACATCACACTGGACCAAGGGCGACCAAGAGAGGACAGGCATTGTGGCATTGTGTGTGTGTGTGTGTGTGTGTGTGTGTGTGTGTGTGTGTGTGTGTGTGTCCGATTTCTCCTTTGAGCAGATGGAGCGGCACTGTTGATTTTTTTCTAGTTGGAATAGCCTCGATATTTCACACAAACAAAAACACAATCCTTCAGTCTCTCTCTGGAAAGGAAATAGAAATAAAATAACCACGGTCCTAGTAAACAGTCTCGGTTCATTGCTAACGTTCTTGAATTCAGAAGCTAACTACTTTATTCTTTGCGGCGGTGGAGGGAATGAGAGAAATATAAATGAACCTTTGGTCTTCTCTACATTAAAGAACATTTAGTTAGCATTCAGAACAAGGGAGAGATAATTTCACGGTTCTCTGCCCTGGTTAGAACCTATCTGAAGGACTGTATTAAGTTTGGGCCACCACTTTTCTCCCCGCTTCCCTTTATATCTAGATAGATAATAGATAGAGCATATAAATAGATCATATCTATCATATAGATAGAAATGAAATATACCTATCTATATTTCACTTTATATTTTCCCCATATATTATATATGCCTGTATATACAAACATACACACATACATTATATATGTGTGTTCAATACACCTATGCATGCATATACATAAACATGTATGTGAGTCTATACATCTATATCTATATGGGGCAAAGTTGGGCATAGAATGGTTGCTGCTGGGAATTATGGAGCCTGCATGGCTCTGGGACAGTCTGATCTTTAATTAGGGGAAATAGGTTCCCCATTTTCACAATCCTGAGTTCCCTTGTAACACCTCCTCCAAACCCCCAGGAATTTCAGGAACAATGTCCTTTAGCTCCTCCAGAGTTGGAACTGTTTGTTTCTGTTTTTGTTTTTGGTCTGTCTTTGTATCCTCAGTGCTTAGCACTGGCTTTGTACACAGTTGTTGCTTAATAAATGCCTGTTGACAGACTAGAAATATTCTTTTTTTGACTCAAATTTAGGATCTCCTTCCAAATAAAGAGGGTCTCAACATGTAATATGAATTGGGTAAAGGACAGATCAATTATTCCTCCATGAAAAAAGTACAACTATAAAAAAGAATTTTAGTGTGCATTATAGAATGATTAGACCAGAATTCAGTAATTTATGACTATTGCTGCACTCTTCATGGAAGATCATAGTGATACACAACATTGTAACATACAAGTTTTGCGAAATTGCTAATTAGTCATTTTACACTTCACCCCTGATTGGGACTGTTTAGCCAATCAACTTGACTGTTGAAATTAGCCAGGGTAGATCCTCTCCTGGAGATCCAAAGGTTCCCTTACCTAGTCACAGTCATCCAAGCGGACACGAAAGCTAGTATTCTTAGCCCCTGTAGAATTTTCAAACCTTGAGGAACTCACAAAATTTCCACCTGGATATGTTTATCTTGAGGTTTCGGCTTGCTTATCTATTCAGAAAAGGAAACACAAAGAAACAGTCCAAACCGGGTTGGCCATAGACTTTTTTATTATAGATCCCAAGTGAGGACTCATAAAAGGTACTAGGAATTTTCAGCCTGGAGCTGAGGCTTAGGGAAGATATAACCACTATGGTCATGTTTTGAAGGCCTATATAGAATACATTTAGAGCTGAAAGAGACCTTAGAGGCCATCTAGTCAAACACCCTCAGTCTTGTAGATGAATAAACTGCAACCTAGAGAAGATCTACCCAAGATCGACGGCTGGTAACTGCTAGGAACTGCATTTGAACCCAGATCTTCCAGACAAAAACCAGTGTTTCCTATTGGACCATGATACATGGACTTTGCCACTTGGAAGAAAGATCAGACTTTCTTTTGCTTGACCCCAAAGGACAGAATTAAAGGTGGAAGGTTCAAATATGCAAATTAAGACTTGATAAAAGAGAAAATTTCTTAAAGTCATCCTAAAGTAAAATGGGCTGATAGGTAATCTTCAAATAAAAGCTAGATGGCCACTTTTTAGGTACCTGTCCCTCAGGAACGCAAAGTATACCAGGAATAAAAGACAAAAATAAAACAGTTCCTATACTTAAAGAGCTTACATTCTATCTGGGAGACACCCATGTACTTAAATAAAAAAGGCCATAATATAAAGACCTACTAGGTAGTTAGACATACTAGGTAGGTAGTTTTGTTGGACAAGACACTAGTGGCTGGAACAAATTGGGAAAGACCACATGAAAAAGGTAGCACTTGGGCGGAGTATGAAAAGAAACAAGGGATTCTAAGAGTCAGAGGGAGGGAAGGAGGGATGGAGGGAGTGAAGGGAAGGCAGACAGTTTGTATAAAGTCATGAAGATTGGAGATGGAGGGATAAACAGCAAAGTTAGCTTGATATGTGTGTATAAGGATCTAAACATTTATATCAAGGTATTTTCTGTGTACATATCACACACACACACACACACACACACATATATATATATATATATGTATATATCCATACTTACATTAGGGTAGGTACTATATCTATCTATCTATCTATCTATCTATCTATCTATCTATCTATCTATCTATCTTTCTACACACATAAATACATATATCACATATCTTAAATATTTATCAGATTATTTGCTGTATATATTCACATATATGCATAATATCTATATATGTGTGTGTATTAAGAAAGTTACTGTCATATGCACATATATATGCAAATATATCTATACATATATATATATGTATATAACATGCACATTTCTCAGGGCAGATTCTATATTTTGGGGGGGGATAAAAATGCCCCCCCAGAAAAAAATCCACCATCTTTGACTGGGTTTTCCAGAGTTTGAAAGCAAAGTGAAATGGAGCTGATCCATGTTCTCATCAATGAGGTAAGCTGCTTAGCTTTAAGAAAAAATAGGCCTTAGAAATCAAAGGCAAAAGTAGACCCATCCTCTTATAATATCAACCATCCTGAAGTATTCATGCTTTAACTCCTGGAAGGTTTCTGGATATTGAAGTTGCCATCAAAAGACTCAGTATAAAGTGTTCCTGCAATGATCAAAACCAGGGTAGCCTGTTCTCTTCCAGTCCAGGGATGAAGACCTATGTTGATTAAAATTATAAAGGATGTACAGGATTCCTATCTGACAAAACCATCTAGTAGTTCTTGGGATCCTTTCCTTGGGTCCAGAATGCATTATAAGGTTGAATAACCAGAGAAGCTTTTCATGATCCACAGCCAGTATGTGTTGCCAAAACCCCAGGATGTTTTCCCTTTCTCTTCTCCATGCTGCTTCTGCCCCGCCCCACCTCCCAGTCCAGATAATTTCCTAGAGCAGTTAGGTGTTTATGGATGGAGCACTGACCTTGGAGTCAGGAGGAAAGGAGTTCAAATCCAGCCTCAGACACTTGTCGATTATTAACTGTGTGATCTTGGAAAAGTCAATTAACCCTGATCACCTAATATCCAGGGCCATCTCCAGTCTTCCTGATTCATGACAAGCCACTGGACCCAGACGGCTTTGGAGGAGAAAGTGAGGCTGGTGACTTAATACAGGATCCCCCTCACTCAAATCCAATTCACCAATTTGTTATGGCATCACCTCCCTGATGTTGTGATCTTCTTTGAAAATGAAAGTCAAACATTATTAGATGATTCTCTGCACAAAGGAAATCCTTTGACTTTTCAATTAAGTTTTGTGTGTGTTTGTGTGTGTGTGTGTGTGTGTGTGAGAGAGAGAGAGAGAGAGAGAGAGAGAGAGAGAGAGAGAGAGAGAGAGAGGGAGAGAGAGAGAGAGAGAGAGAGAGTGAGAGGTGACTAGGTAACTATTTTCAGTCAACCAACAAGCACTTTTTAAGTGCCCACTACATGCCAGTCACAATACTAGGAGGTGGGGATATAAAACCAAAAAACAATTCCAGACTTCAGAGATACCAGAAAGACAACATGTACACAGAGTACCTTCTCTTTGTTAATTATTTCTTATTCCCCTTATGTAGCTTGTTAGTATAGACTTGCTTGCAGGCTGTCTTTTCCTCCTGGAGGGCAGTGACTGTCCTTAAATCCCTCTCTGTCCCCATCACTTAGCAGTGCCTACATCATGGTAAGTACTTCATGATTGAAATAGATATATGAAATAAGTATATAAAATAAATAATAAGGCTTTAAAGAAAATGAGAGCTTCTAAGAGGCTGAGATGAAGAGGAAGGCATGGGGGACAGCATATGCAAGGAGGGAGATAGGAGATGCTGAGTCATATGAGGAATAAGAACTGGTTAACTGTACTGAAGAGTGTGTGAAGGAGATTAATATTGGTGCCAGATTGCAAATGTCAAACAAAAGATTCTGTATTTAGTTATAGAGGTATTAGGATTAAATACAATTTATTGGACCAGTAAGCCTGTGGTTTAGGAATATCATTTTACCAGCTGTCTGAAGAATGGATTGAAAAGACAATAGACTTGAGGTAGGAAAACCAATTAGAAGCCATTGCAGGTGTATAGGTGAGAGATGATGAGGGCTTGCACTAGAGTGGTTGTCATGTGAGTAGAGAAAAGCGGATAAGTATGAGAAATTCTGTAGAAATTGAACTGACAATACTTGGCAATTGATTGTATTTGTGGTTTATGAGGTCACTTAGAAAGAGAAGAGGGCCCATGGGAGAACATTTGGGGTTACTCATACTTATGAGGTGGGATGCTTCTTCTTGTTCTTGTTATTCTTGTATTTTCTGTTCTTTGATTTCTTCTCCTTCCCCTTCTTTTTTTCACTAGAAGAGAAGTTAGATGAGTAACAGAACCAAGAGAGAGGGGGTGTCAAGAAAACTCAATGAAAAGAGAGTATAGTATCTAGGAGGAGATAGATTGTCATTAGCATCAAATACTGGACTAAGTCAAGAAGAAATAGATACAGTATGAACACATAATAAGTATTTAACAAACACCTAATTTATTCAAACCAAGTCTTGCTACAAATACACTGGGAAGGTGTACCTTGGAAGATATAACCCAAGGCTCTACACTATAATACTCTATACTATAATAAGAAGAGTTTACATTTATATGATTTTTTCAGGGCTTAAAATTTTTCAGTCTGGACAAGGTGGGGAGAATGCTTTTTATGCACACTGGGACATAGTCAGGGATGCCAAGGACACCAGAGGCCTGGAAGATTATCATTACTCGTTCCCTAGTCCTTGGTAACTCATCTGCTCACTCCCACATGTTCATGAAAGTTGTGAATATGGTAAAAGAAGAGTTTGGGGACCGGGGAAAAGACACAAAGGCTAAGAGTTGAAATCACAGCACAGCATTCTCAGGGAAGGGCAGGTGTATCTAGAGCTATCATCAATTCTGCTATGGGAGAGGAGGACTCTGAAGGTTTGAAGATATTGTTGAGCATGCTTTTGGATGGTAGATAGTAAAGAATGGCATACCTTTGAAGCTTGGGTGCAATGTGACAAGTAGGAATAGATAGGAGAAGGGAAGAATGAAAGGGATGATATATTGAGAGCCTGAGGCAGGTTGGTTTAGTTATATTGGTTTGACTCTGGACCCTGATAGAGACAATTAGCATGAATGTCATGATCTTTGAGCTTTCTCTCTGATCTGCTCTTTCTTCCATGTTGTTGGGGGGTTATCATAGTACTGGAAATGAGAGCTAAACATGGCAGCATTGTGGGAGAAGTCCAGTTGGAAATCAAGATTGACAAGCAACTTAGATATATATGGGAAAGGGAACCTGGAGCATGTGATGGAGAGTTCTGGAAAGAACCATCTCTGTGGGATGTAATGAGAAGGAACTGTGGAATTATTGCCCTTTACACAGGTTGTAAAGAGAAGATAGCACAAGTCATTGGGAGCATTGGGTCTTTGTCTGAAATTGGACTGCTGGATCATCTCTTTCCTGAATTATCTCCTTTTCTTCTTTTGTAGGAGCCTGGTTTCCTTCAAGGTGGTGCAAAAACAAACCTTTAGACAAATGGAAAAGATTTAATTGGCAATGGAGATAACATTCTGTTTGAATGGACAAGTTAAAGGCCTGCAATTTACTTTGTTTTTATCTCTATCCTAGTATCATTTTCTTGAAAGGAGTTCTGTCACCATTTGGGTCCACTCTAATAGGGCAGCCTTGATAAAGCAATTACAGGATAGATACGGTGATACCTCTATCATAGTTTTCATCAAATATTTCAGGCCACTTTTCTGGTTCAGACCATTCTCAGTTTCTCCATCTTCTATCTGGAAATTGTCTAATTTGGCTGTCACCTATTCTCTTACTAGAACTCAGCTCCAGAGCTCAGAGGCAGTTTGAAAGTGGGGTACATGAACCTTGATGGACCACGCAAATACAGGATAATTTCTAGATTTTATTAACCATTTTTCCTTTATTGATTTGCAAAGTAATTTGACCATTTCTCTACGTATCTTCTGTGAAAGATATAAGATAGGCACACAGGTCATTTTTCTAACAGCTTTAATTAGACTAAGGCACCCTGAGTCAATTTATGTAATTAGTTTGCCCCACTTTTCTCCCTAGGTGAAACAAAAGTACCCAAACTAACTCTACTTCATAAAGCTTTGTTCTAGGAACCTGAACGCAATAATAAAGATAAAAAGGTTTTAAATGGAATATGTTACCTTCTATTCTGCTTTAGGGTCTTGCTTGTGCCCTTAAGGGGTTCTAATCTTCATTTCCACTAATCTCTCCTTCCTTTCATTACTCTCCCTTTCTCTAAATCAGTTTTTCTTATCCACAGTCAAAATACCACCCAAACAAATCTCAGAGGCTGTTTATTTTTCAATTAGCAGGGGCTAAGTGACTAAAACATAAAGCACAGCTCCCTAGGCACTGATTGACCTAGAGAAGTTTCAAGTTGATTTAGTCCAGAGGAGTTGCTTCACTTACCAGAAAACTTGTTGAAAGGGAAAGCACACAAGTCAATTAACCTAATACCTCCCTTTCCCAGCTCTCTGTAAGCAAAAGGAGTTAGCGGGGGGGAAGGGGGCAGTTGGAGTCATAGTTGCTTTTAACAGATGTTTTGCTGAATAGAGTTAGAGTCATAGAATTTCATATCACTGGGGAATTTATACATTATCTAGTTGAACCCCCTTATTCTACTGACAAGGAAAATCATCCAGAAAGATGGTGACATACTTATTTTTACATATTCAAGGGCACTTCTAATTGATAGGGGACACAGTTTTGAATCCCACATCCTCAATTTTCATTCAAGAGCAATTCAACCAAAACAATAAAAACCAAGCTTCCATTGTTGAATCCAGAACGACTGGGATACTCACCTTCTCCCTTTTTTGCTAAGGGGCCTCTCAGCTCTGGACCCCTGCACAAGCCTCTCTACAGAGGAATCAGTTTCTTTTATCTCACCATCCTTTGGCTTTTTATACTCTTATACTGGAGAAAATTACTTAAGTTTAGGTTTTGGCTCATGTCTAGGGTTTCCCCAAAGTGAGAAGCAGAAAGGTATTGAATATATAATGTAAATTACATATGGGATAGTTATTTTCCTTACACAAAAGAAATGTTTAAAACATACAAGTTACACAAGTATTCCATCTTCTTATCTAGCTTTTATTAAGTATGGATTATGTACTAAATGTTGGTGATGTAAATATAAAAGTCAAAATGAAGTTTACAATTAGAGACACCACACTCATATATAGATATATACAAAACAGAGACAAGTAACCTAGGAAGAGAAGACATTAGCCATCAGCAGTCCAGCTATACTATCAGGGATAGTAAAATTTGGAGAAATAAATACCTATATAAGCAGAATTTATTATTCATATACAGGCCACTTGGAGAAGCTAACAAGTAATTTCACCAGTTAATGCAATAGTTGTCTCCACCCCACTGAGAATACAATTTTCAGAGACTGTTTCATTCCCTCCTTTGACACAATGTCTAGTCTATCTAAGGAACTCCTTGGAACATAAAAATTATCAAATGCCAAACTTAGAAAACCTATTTCACCTCAATTTCTCTTTTCTAGAGGAAGGCTAGATTTGGGGATATCTTGACTGGAAAAGATTTCCATTGACTGTCGCTTCAGAATTCTCAGTATAGATGAGAGAAAATGCTGTGCCCTCTAAGAAAGATACCTTCCTCAAAAAACTGAATCTAGCAATGGGATGAATAGCATTATCTGACAATGTATGCACTATTGAAACCCCAGAGGCCCTTCCTCCCTTCTTCCCTCTCACCTGTTTGCTATATATGGAATTTTTTTAAAAAATTATTTATTTTTTTGGGTGGCTAGGTGGTGCAGTGGATAAAGCACAGGCCCTGGAGTCAGGAGTACCTGGGTTCAAATCTGGTCTCAGACACTTAATAATTACCTAGCCATGTGGCCTTGGGCAAGCCACTTAACCCCATTTGCCTTGCAAAAACCTAAAAAAATTATTTATTTTTTCAACCACATACAACAGTAGTTTTCAACAATCTTTCTAGGCAAGGTTTTTAATTTTACATTTTTCTCTCTCCCTTCCCTCTCCCCTTCCCCTGATAGAAAGCATTCTAATATAGGCTCTACATGTAAACATGTAAAACCATGCTATACATACATTGGTATGTATGTATATATATATAGGTATATATATGTGTATATATATATATATATGTATGTATGTATATATGATTTTTGAAAGGGTTTCTAGGTAGGGACACCCATACTCCACCCCCTGCCCCAGTAATGTTCAGTTTGGAGATTTAGGGAATTATGGCAAGTTAGTAGGAGAGATATTTTTGAGCAAGTGGACTTTTCATTACCCCAAATCATACCACCTAATTTTGTTTCTCTTCCCAGTGGTGTGGAGAAAGCATTTTGCTGTCAATTACAAAATGTCTTATATACTCATTTATTTCTAGATAATATTTGAGATCCCTTTAAACTTTAGATCCTATGATTGGAACAGTCATGACTATAATGTTTTTCACTTTTTTTAATCCACAAAAAGCAAGCAATTTGAAATACAGCTGCTTTATACAATCCAGATCATAGCAATATGGTGAATGAAATGACTAAATGACATCTTGTGTATGTGTACATAGCAGGGATTTACAAGGCTTCTTGGGTCACATCTGAAAATGTTTTTCACAAATGAAAGTAAAGTTTTGCCATCAGTTTTTATGCAAAAGTACCATCTTGGTGTGTTTGAATTAAGTCAGTTTGAAGATTCAGTACAATGTAAGAAATGTTAATTAAACATCTGTGTGCCAGTTGACGAGATCACCAAAATGAACAATAACCAAAATGGTAAAGTTCTTGTTCTCAAGAAACTTGTTGTCCAATAAAGGATATGTGTGTGTGTGTATGTGTGTGTGTGTGTGTGTGTGTGTGTGTGTGTGTGTGTGTATTCTTGTTCATCATTGTCCAACTCTTCATGACCCTATTTGGGGTTTTCTTAGCAAAGACTTTTAGAGTGGTTTACCATTCCTTTTCCCACCTCATTTTTCAAATGAGGAAACTGAGACAAACAGGGTTAAGTGACTTGCCCAGGATCATACAGTTAGTGTCTGAGACTAGGAGGATGAGTCTTCCTGACTCCAGGACTGGCACTCTATCCACTGTGCCAGCTAGCTATGTGTATACATATATCATAACTCATAAGCCCCATTGATGTATTTACCTTTAACAGTCTATCAAAGTCCACATAATTAGTTCAAAGAAAGATTTAATGAAGTATAATGAGAACTATTAAAATAAATTATTTCTCCCCTCCCCCAAAATAGACATCAGTAAGAAACATATGTGTGATACATGTATGGAAAGGGACATGTGGAGAATGGGCAGAGCATTTGCATGGAGGGACACAGAAACAGGGGAACATGTATGGCCAGGATATATAAATATATATATATATATATATATATATATATATATATATATATATCAGAGAACATGTGTGGTGTGGGTTGGATTCATGTGTTGAAGGACACACACAGGGAACATGTAACACCAGGGATAGTCATAAAGAGTCAGCTCACATTTCTAATGTTTCTGATGATATCATTGTACTGTTTTCACCAGACTTGCTTTCCAGAGTTCCATTGGATATTGTTCCACATCAGTCATCACCCCACAGCTTCTGTGGAAATCCTTGGCTAGTGAGTACCATTTGTTCCCCAAGAAAAGAATGGGCTTTGGCATGAAATTTAAATTGGAAACCATAAGGCTTAAAAAATAGCTCATAAGGTACTCCTCTAGTTTTGGACTCAGAACTAGCAAAAATTCTATGCAAAGGAAAAATCCTTTTCAAACTTTTTTTTCCTTTTTGGTAAGTCAAAAGTAAGGAGGAAGTACATTCTAGTCATGGAGGTGCTGCCTTCCTCCACACCCTAACCCTCTCACCCTGTGCAAAAGAATGGAAGTAGGACATGAAAAAGACCTAGCAAGCAAGCAAATTTGGTCGAGGATGAAGCTTTAATGAGAGCTTTAAATTCTAGATCCAATATTCTTTGTTTTCTCCTAAAAACAACGAGTAGCCTTTGAAGCTTCTTGAGATAGAAGGTGTTATGATCAGTTCTGTATTGTAAGAACATCAATTTGAGAGTAATGTGGACAAAAAGGTTGGAGAGCAAAGAAGTGACCTCAATTGAGAAGGCTGTAAAAATCCAAATGAGATGTTATTTGTCCTTCATTCATGAAGACCATTTCATCAGGGAGGTGATGCCAAGGCAAGCAATGAATTAGATTTGAGTGAGGGGGATGCTGTGCTAAGTCACCAGCAGCACTTTCTTCTTCAGAGCCATCTGGGTCCAGTGGCCAGATGAGACATGATCAGAACCTGAACCATCTAATGATCTTGTGAATGGAGAGAAGCGAATGTGAGAGATGCTCTGAAAATTGACAACTGATTGGATATAAAGGTGAGGGAAAGAGAAGACTCAAAGATGATTTCAGGGCTGCAAAGGAACTTGAAGAAAGGTAAAGAAGAGAAAAGAGTAGTTTCTGGCAATATGACTGTAGAGAGGTTAGATAATATATTTTATGTCTGTAACTTCATAAAATGATATTATGTACTTCAAACTAACTTCCAATCTTTTTAGCCTGGCATTTAGATCCTCCAGAATCTGACATCAACCTGCCTTTCTAATCTTTACTCCCACTTCTTTTCTCTACAGACTTTCTTCTCTGTCCAGGTTGACTTACTTAACTCTCTCTCATCTATCAGGTGATGTGGCATTAGTATCTAACAACATCAGGAGCCAAGGACAGATTGGATTCACAATCCAACAAAAGGGACTTTATCTTGCTTAAGGAGAATTTTTTGAGCCCTCTATGAAAGGAAGAAAAAGATTTCCAGAAATCAGAAACTACAAGTTACCCCTTTCCACATAAGCTCTCTAAACTTGAGTTCACTTTCCCCTGAAATCTGCAGGTACTTGAGGGCAGTGTCATAGATTTTTTTTTTGGGGGGGGGGGTTATACCAACCATTCTGAGGAATTTCTTAGGAAATTCTCTTTCTAAAAGCTACACAAGATAGTTGACTCAAAGATTATCAACTGATAATCCTGGGCTAAAGAATACTTGTGGGGCTTGAGCCAAAAACATTAGAAGAAATCAGTCCCAAACCCTCTGAGATACCCCTAAAATTCTGAGGGGGAAATGTATCAAACCTTATTCTGGGAACTTGATTCATTATTGAGAGTGGAAGTTGGGAGGAAGTTATGTTAGAATTTATACAGACTCCACAGGCCTACTTGCTTTGCTCATACAACTCTCCACCTCCTCCCTCTCTCTTTGCCTTTATACTATCTTCCATACCTAGGATGTTCTCCTCACTCATTCTGTCTCTAAGAATCCCTGATTTCCTTCAATTCCCAGCTGCCAGTACCTTTCCCTTTAAGGTTAATGAAATAAATGGTTATTTCTCTCCTATATTAATAGACAATTATTGAATTATGACTAAAGTTTCCTCCCTTCCTTTCCTCATTTAAAAAGCAGCCCCTGTAGGTTATTCAGGCAGCCTTTGAAGTGAAGGGCTCCTAATGAGATGAAATCTTGGGTGAAACTGACTCAAATGAAAAATGCATATTGATCACAAGATAAAGAAATAGTAGTTTAGGTGAATTCATGGTTTCTGATTCATATTCCGACAAGTCTGGGTAAAAGTGGATCCCTCTTTTGTTTGGATTACCCTAGAGAGAGAGAGAGTGATGTGGGTGTAGGTAAGTCTCTTTTATCAAACTGAGTGAACAGAAATCACTCCCCAAGATCCTCATTAGAATAAGTCCACCTCTCATTTTAATATTCATTTGCTTATTATTTTTCAACCAATCAGAGTTGATTGCCACCCTTAGGTCATATAAGCATTGAGTGGGTTTGATGAGGGGGTCTTTGAGATTTGAGAACACCACTAATCCTTTTGGTAATAATATTCTAGCATGATTAATAAAATGATTGCTTACCCAGAAACTATGTATCTTGAATTTTTTATATATCACATTATCTTCCACTCACTCTGTATGCATTTTTTTTACTTATTAAGTCATATTTTATCTCCCTTGTTAAACTGTTAGTTCCTATTGTCAGGCACAGTTTTTTTCTTTTTATTTATTCCTAACACTTAATTTGGGGTTCAGCACATAGTAAATGTTTTAATAGTGATCAATCAATGTATGTGTCTTCAGCTTCCACCTCTCCACCCTCCACTAGGTTGTAAATCTTGGAAATCAGGCCCTATCTCGCATTTTTTTAGTATTCCTTCAACAGCTAACACTGTACCTGCAATAGTGGGCAGTTAGTGAAAGTTTGTTAAATGTAATTTATTTAACATGCAATCAACAAATATTCATTGAGTACACAAGTAAAGGCATGAAGATGCTTACAAGTAGGAATTTACTTTCTAGTAGAGGAGATAAGTTGTATATGCAAAAAAAAAATCTTCCTGGCAATAAATGATGAACTCCAAAACAAAGAGGTCTGCAAGAAAACTTAGTGGCATTTGACATAATCTCATCATTTTACAGTTAAGAAAATCAAGACCCGCTAGGATTCATCAACTTACCCAAGGTCATACAGGAGTTAGTAGAATCTAGAGTCGAACCTAGGTCTTCTGACTCTAAATCCAGGGCTTCTGTCACTACATCTTCATAGCTACTTTTTCAATCTCATTTTTTCTTATAGAAGAGGAAACTGAGACTCAGAGACATAATGCTCATCATCACAATGACAAGCAGTGTGATGATAAATTTTCCCATAGACAAAATGAGCCATAGAAGTTCAGAGAAGGAAACATGATTTCTAATTATGGCAATCAGGGAAGTTTCATGAAAGAGGTAAGATTTATGCTTGAAAGATGTAGAGAATTTCTATGGGTAGAGTATTCAAGAATAGATTGCTGCCTAGAGAGGCAGGAAAGTTCAAGAGGGAATATTTATTTTGCTGATAATGAAGAGACATTGAAGGTTTTTGAGATGAAGAGTGACGTGATAAAAGCAGTGGTAAATGCCATACTTCAGTATGTTAGGATTTTGAATTTAGAACCTTAGAGTTTATAGAATCATGTCCCTTAATTTTCATTCTTCCCCCCTTGATTAATATTTTATTTTATTTTTCCAATTACATACTATGAAAGTTTTTCTATATCCATCCACTTGCACGTTTCTAAGTTACAGTTTTCTTACACTCTCTCTTTCCCCCATCTTCCCTCAGCAGTGAAAGTCTAGTGAATGTTGTACATGTTCATTTGTGTTTAACATATTTACATATTAGTCATTTTATGTATAAGGAATTAGGACTAAGGGAAAAGGAAGAAAATATGAGATAGGAAGGAAAAACATTAGAGAAATTTTAAAGAAGGAAACAAAGTATTAATTCAGATTCTGTGATTTATTTGTTTTGTTTGGTTTTTTCCCTACCTGGATGTGGATGGTGTTGTCCATAACAGGTCCCCCAGGGTTGTGCTAACCTCTGAATTGCTGAGAGGAACTGCAAATATCATAGTTGGCCCCTTCATTTTCTCTGTCTAAACCATTCAGAAAGTTAAAAGCAGAGCCAAGATTCAGATGCAGGTCCCGAACTCCAAATGCAACCTTCTTTTCACTATTCTATTCTGTTTCCCTTAATAGCAACACTGAAAAAAAGCACTGAATCTGGAGTC
The DNA here is from genome assembly GCF_037893015.1 of Macrotis lagotis. Taxonomy (NCBI): domain Eukaryota; kingdom Metazoa; phylum Chordata; class Mammalia; order Peramelemorphia; family Peramelidae; genus Macrotis; species Macrotis lagotis. The sequence goes on from NC_133666.1 coordinate 503,971,418, forward strand.
AAAAGACTTGAGTTCCAGTTCTGATGACATCTCTTGACTAACCTTAGACAAATCATTTATTCGCGCCATTGTAAAATGGGGGGAGGGGGGTTAATGCACTGCCTCTTTCCCAGGATTGTCATGATAACCTCTACCAAATGAGAGATGATGTATATAAAGTTCTTTGTATCCATAACTCACTATCCAAATATCATTAACTATTATGGTTATGGGTCTATTTTTTATCAGCAGGTTCTGATATCCAATGCTGGTTTCTTTAGGGAGGTTAAAAGGTTTTAGCAAACAACTCAGTATCATTGGATAGTAACTTTTATTGAGATTATAAAGAAAGCCCTGGAGGTATTAGATATCTAAGTCCAGGTAGGTTAGACTCCTTAGTCTATTTGAATGGGCATATAGCCCACAATAGGGCAAAACTCATTTGGATTTTCTGTAGAGATATGGGGATTTCATGGTGAGGATTTCAAGGTTGCATAAAATCTTATTTATGGGGGAAAGAATTTCCTAGGATTTATTTTTCTCCAGAATAATAGAGTCTGAATAAACAGCTATAGACATACCAGGAATGTTGAAAGATGATAGAATCATATAATTCAAGGTGGAAGGGACCTTTTTTTTTAAGGGATTTTTTTTGCAAGGCAATGGGGTTAAGTGACTTGCCCAAGGCCATATAGCTCAGTAATTATTAAGTGTCTGAGGGCAGATCTGAACTCAGGTCCTCCCAAATCCAGGATGAGTGCTCTATCCACTTAGCCACCTAGCCACCCCTGGAAGGGACCTTTGATAACAACTGGTCCAGTCCCTTCATTGTGCACATGAGGAAACTGAGGTCTAGAGAGATTAAGTGACTTTCCAAAGGTCACACAGAAACTGTCCTTCAAAAGCGGAATTTGGACACAGTTCTTTCTGAGTTCAAGTCTAGCTCTCCATCCATCACACAACATGCTTTCTTTCTATTTTCCCATTTGGAATTAATTGACCAGTGATCTCTTCAGGTACAAGGTCACTGATGGGCCAGATTAGTTTCTGTGCTTGATGAATGTGAACAGTGATCCTTCGAAGCATGGAAAATGCTTATCCAAGCAGAGAAGAATGGGTGAAATAGCAGAGCTCATATCACTGGTTAATTTATCTGCTCCTGTCTCCAGGGTTTTATTCTGAAAATCTACATCTGTTAAAGGTCATCTCCATCCCCAGAGCACATGAACCAAGCCTGCCAACCCCCTGGTGGGGACATGCTCCACCTAATTGCAGGCTGCCCTCTTCCTGACAGCTCTTTTTGTCTGAACAAATGCTTGCTTTTTCATAATTGTTGAAATTGAGAGTCTCACGATGCTGAAATGCTGATGGGTTTGAAGCAAGCAGACAGCCACCCTGTGAAGCAATATCATTAGCCATATTAGCGCTTGTTTGCTGATTGCTACCATTGTATAAAGGATTAGCTAGCAATCTGCTTTGATGCAGAATGACATATGGGTACAATCAAAACTCGAGGGTGGTATGGACCCTAGTGCCTCCTCTCATATCCATATACCCTGCCACTGATGCTTCAATGCAACATAGAACCAGAGAATCATTGACTTAGAGCAGGAAAGAATTTTAGGAACTATATTTGCTCTGAATTCTTTTGTGGTTGCATACAAACAATCAGTTGAATAGCTTCTTATGCCAATCCTTGATAAATGACAATGCCTATTTTATTAAAGGAATAAGGAAAAATCTAGTGGGCTTGTATTTCCATTATCAGAATTGTTTCCGGACTTCCGGAATGTTTTTGTTTCCCTATCCCGCATTACATTCTTCTCTCACCTGCTGACCCTTGGCTGACAGTTTTTTTTTGGCAAGGCAATGGGGTTAAGTGGCTTGCCCAAGGCCACATAGCTAGGTAATTATTAAGTGTCTGAGGTCAGATTTGAACTCAGGTACTCCTGACTCCAAGGCCGGTGCTCTATCCACTGTGCCACCTAGCTGTCCCCTCATGGCTGACATTTTTAAACACCATGAACATCATTTTCTATTTTATAAGAGATAAAAAATGAAAATATAATTAACCCCAAACTCTGCTCATTACATCAAACCAAGGTATATTAAGATCCCTAACAGTAATGTTGAAAAGACAGATGATAGGAGGTCACTGAATGCCAACTATAATATTTTGAACCTTATTTTGTAGAAAATTGAAAGTTGATCAAGAGAAAACATTTTGTTTGGAGGGGTGGAAAAGGAGGGCAGGAGAGCCTGAGTAATGGAAAGGAAGGGGTAGGGGGAGAAAGGAGGATGCTAGAGAGGAAAAAAGGGGGGCAATTCAATTCAATAAACGTTTATTAAAGTCCTACTATGTGTCAGAAACCATATGAAGTTCAGGAGATACACAAGAGACTAAAAATAATCCCTGCCCTCAAGAAAAAGCTTAAAATATAATGTTTAAAGGAACAGATTGGTTAAAAGAATCAGGCATACTTAGTCTGGAGTAGAGAAGAGTCAGAGAGGAATTATATTGGCTGTCATTTGAAAGATTTTCATGAAGAGAAGGCATATGGTCCCAGAAGTCAATAGTTAGAAATTGCAAAGAGGACACTCAAGAGGTTCAATGTTTGGAAAAAAGTTTCCTAATAATTAGAGCTGTGCAAAAATGGGTTGGCTTAAGGGGAAGTAGGTTCCCTTTTCTTGGAGGTCTTCAAGGTGAGTGAGTTTATATTATCATGGTGATTGATTCCAGAGTGAATTGGACTGGATAGGAGTTGAGTTCTCTTTTAACTCTCAGTTCTGCAATTCTGTGAAAAGGGAGTCTCAGAGTCCTTGATGAAAATTTAATCAACTTCATAACTTGCGGCTGCAACTAATTTTCACTTCTCTAGGAATAATGAGGATGGTATGTTAAATTTGTATAGTGTTCTATGCAAAATACTTTTGCATAGATCATCTCCTTTGATCTTGCAGCTAGCTATCTTTGAGGTAGAGGTTTATCAAGGAGAAAAGAGAAAACCAGTCATAAGACTTCTGGCTTTATATGTCTTTAGATAAATGAAGAAAATCTATATAATAAACAAGGTGAATTAGAAATCTTCATTAAGGGGCGGCTAGGTGGCGCAGTGGATAGAGCACCTACCCTGGAGTTAGGAGGACCTGAGTTCAAATCTGCCCTTAGACACTTAATAATAATTACCTAGCTGTGTGGCCTTGGGCAAGCCACTTAACCCCATTTGCCTTGCAAAAACCTAAAAAAAATCTTCATGAAAAGAGATCAATTCTACCTTTTAAGCATCATGGAGACTTGGGAGAGTAGCACTCTTGGTTGAAATAAAGCTACAATAGAATTTTTATTAGTTTTTTTGGAGGGGGAGGTTAGATTCATGATTTCACTGGTATGAAGAATTCCTTGGGTAGAAACTTCTTCCTCCAGTTTACAGATTAGAATCTAGAAACTTACCTGAGGAACTGAGAAGTTAAGTAACCTTTCTATAACTAGTATAAGTCAGAGGCAGGACTCAAACCTTGGGCTACCTGACTCAGGACTTGCATTGATTTATACTCACCAAATTTGCAGAGGACATAAAACTGGAAAAGATAGTTAACAGATAACAGAGGCAGACTCCAAAAACAATGCCAGCTCAGGTTAGAAAGAATGACTGAATCAGATAAGATTAAGATTGTTTTGTACTGGTTTTGTGATTTCAATTTTATAGGGTACCTCTAGTGAAGAAACTCCATTATCAATTCAGTTTGATAGCTCATTTACAATTTAGAATATTAGAGATTTGCCTGAGGAACAAAATAAGTATATGTGAACTCAAGTTTTGTTGACTCCAAGGCCAATTCTTTATTCAGTATAGTATGTTCCTTCTCTAAAATGAAATTTATAAGGATATAAATGGAACAGTCTACACTTACATTAAAAGAAAAGCAATCTTAAGTAGAAGTTGAAAGAATCGTGAAAAACAGTAATCCTTATAAAAAAAATGAGTAGGCAGCCTTCATTCCTCTAAGCACATCATAGACAATTTATAATTCTGAAAGTATGGAAGGTAAGGAATGTATGACAAGGTAAGGAAAATAGTGATCACTCAAAAAATACAGTAATGCATCACTTATCCATTGTTAGGGTATGAATGGTTCCATGCTAGGAATGTCCAGATGACTGAAGTTTATCCTTGAAGTGTTTATCATATGTTATTACAATTTTACACTTCTGTATGATTTAAAAATAAATGAAACACACATTTATTTCTCTGTCTTCTTAAACATTAGTCATTTGGGAGTTTTAGTAAAACTGCAAGCTAAATATGAATCAAACATGTGATCACCATCCCCCTCTACTTGCCCCACATCCCCAGCTAATAAAGTTTCAGGCTGCTTTTAATGCAGTATAGTGTCCAGAATAAAGGTATCCCATTATAGGAAGAAGGGCTTTGACAAATGGCACACTCTCAAGGATAGTGAGTGGAATAGTGAGTGATGGGAAACTCTTCAGGTGACAATCAGTTGAAAGAACTAGGGAGTCTACAGAATATTTAGGAGTGGGGAGGGGGAGGTACAGAGAATTAGGACATCAGAAGTTGCTTTTCCCTTATAAGCAGAGTAAAAAATTATTTTTTCTCAAGTACTCTTCAATTTCTGCCCTTTTATTTAAAGTAATTTCCCTGCACCTCCTACCCCTAACCACACTCCCCCTTTCATCTTCCCTGTGAAATATTCTGGCTAAACTAGGATCTGAAAATGACTGCCTGGGGAGTCAACTCAGTCTAAACTGAAGACCCAGGGAGTGCTCAGATTTGATGATCATTTTCTGTATTTCTTAAATGATTGCTTGCTATCATAATCATCCCAGGCAGACACAGTAAGCAGCAACAGCAGCAGCAGCAAGTGGCAACTTCAGATTACATTAACGCAACAGTTGTTACTGAGCCATTTTCAAAGATAATATCTATAATTAAGGCATTAAAGGGAAATGTTGGCTTAGACTCATATCACAGCAGATGTTTCTATGATATTGGCTTTGGCACTGCTCACTGCCAGTGATTGTTTTCATTGATGACAATATTTTCTTGTCCTGCAAACAACTATAAGCAAAGGGAAAAAAAGAGAGAGATTAATCAAAACAATCTGTTTGTTTTCATATTCTCAAGTTCCTTTTCTTCTCTTCCAAGGAGGGAAGCAGACAATCGGCTGAACTCATTCTGTTTGAGCAGAAGGCATGAGTAAGGAGGATTTCTCCAGAGACACTCCCCATTTCTTTCATGTTCTTGAAGACAATTTGATCAAGCTAAGATATTCATAAAAGAAAACACATTTCTGATAACATTGGGACATCAAATGCTTTGGATGTGTTGAACTGTGCTTGATGACGCAGTCATCTGGTTGATTTCCTGTGGTGATTTGAACCTCCTTGAACATGAGACTAGAGGGGACACTGGGTGGTCTGGTGGAGAGAGTATTAGACTGAAAGTAAACAGATGTGTTCTAATTCAAACTCTCCTGTTGGTATGCAGTGTGACCTCGGGCACATTTCTCTGTGCTTCAGTAACTAAAGCTATAAAATAGGAATAAAATTCTATTTTTCTTATCTCAAAAAGATCCTGAGGGTAGAGTTATAACTAGGAATCTTAGTATTCAGGGTAAGCTGATTTGTTAGGGAGAAAAGCTTCTTCCCAATATAACATACCTGATATTCATTCAGCCTCTGCTTGAAGACCTCCTATACCACCAAGCCATTGCACTTTTGGACATCTTGAATTGTTAGAATGTTAACATGACATCCACTTTGAAGCACTCTGAATTTAGAACTCTGACTTCAGAGAGTCTACTTCTAAATCTAATTAGATTATTGTTTAGTTCACATCTCTCCATCTTTTCCACATTATATGAATTCATTATGTGAATTTATAATATTGTTCAAATGATAATTATATTATAAATTATATATAAATAAATATTATCATATTTATTATATGAAGTTCAGGTAATTTACATATATAACAATTTCCTGATTGATTCATTTAACAAAAACCCAAGAAAAAAGAAAAATAAAATCATTGATGAAACTTTGTTGGCTCTTTGGAATCAGTTTCTCTTGCTATGTGTTTACTAAGCATCCCTTCATAATGACTTGTTCTAGAATTTTTGTAAGGATCAAAACCAAGCCTACTGGCTTCTAATTCTCAGACATTGCTCTTTTTTGTCATTTTAAAAAATTGGGACATTTTACCCTTCTTCAATTTGTGGTATTTCTTCCATTTATCTCTATTCAGTCTGATTACCCTATCTTCTAGTACTTGAGAATACAACTTATTTTCTTTTTTATGTGGCATAGAATCTAGAGGGCTCTGAGGAATCAGGGAGACCTCAAGTCAAATCCCGCTTCAGATTCTCACTAGCTATGTGACCTGGGCAAGCCATTGCCTTTTTTTTAGTCTCAATCTTCATCTGTAAAATGGGATTGATAATAATGATATTAAAACTAATAGCCTGCCTAACAGGGTTATTTAAGGATCAAATAAAATCACTGTATCTAGAATATAGAATATTTGATAAGCCTTAAAGAGTAATATAAATGCTAGCTATTATCATTATTAGGAATTGTTGTTGTTATTATTATCATCTCCTTACCTAGATCTTACATCAAATCCCTTTTAGCTATTTTTGTTCTGTTACTTCCAAGGTAAGGTTTTCTTGTCAGAGAAAATAGTCAAATGCAAAACTTGAACAGTTTAACCTTCTCTGTTGTATCAATGCCCCACTTACCCTTTTCCTTGTTTTCTTTTACTAACTTCAGCTCATTTTGAGTTGCAACCCTTCTGACAATACTTTTCCAGAAAAAAGGCAACACTTTTTTTTTTTGGGGGGGGGGGATAAGGCAATAGGGTTAAGTGACTTGCCCAAGCTCACACAGCTAATAAGTATCAAATATTTGAAGCCAGATTTGAACTCAAATTCTCCTGACTCCAAGGCAAGTGCTCTATCCACTGTGCAATCTACCACATTTTTTTTTTTGCAAGGCAATAGGCAAGTATTAAGTGTCTGAGCTCAGATTTGAACTAGGGTTTCCTGACTCCAGGGCCAGTGCTCTATTTACCGTGCCACTCAGCTGCCCCTAAAGATAATACTTATAAAACATTTTACAAACCTTAAAGCCTTGTATAAATGCTAGCTTCTAGTGAACTACTTTCTAAAAGTTAGGATACATATTAGGCAATGCTCAGCTTGCTTCTTTTCTATCACATACTCTAAAAGGCATAGCCCATCTTTGTCCCCATCATTTCCATTGGTCCTTATTACTTTTGAAGAATAAAATTATGACTAAGGCAAGTCAAGAAGTATTAGCTGCTCCACTCTCAGTAGAAAAAAGTTCCAGCAAATGTTGGATTGAAGTCTATTTATTTTTATTATTATTATTATTATCATTATTATCATTATTATTATCATTATTATTTTAGATTTTTCAAGGCAATGGGGTTAAGTGGCTTGCCCAAGGCTACACAGCTAGATAATTATTAAGTGTCTGAGGTCGAATTTGAACTCAGGTACTCCTGATTTCAAGGCCAGAGCTCTATTCACTGCACCACTTAGCTGTCCAAGTCTCTTATTATTAATAAACATGTCTCTGTGCTAGATTTTTGATCTTTCCTTTGGAGTTTTCAATTATTTCTTCTTTCTATCCAACTGGACTATAGTACACCCTGATCACAAAATCATTTCTTTTAGTGCTTTATGATATTTGCTCAAATATTCTCAATCATCTTCTTCTTGCCCTGACTTGGTCCTATATTTTCTCTTATGAGAATATTTTGTTAACATAAAATGTTATCTCCTCCCTTTTCCCTATTCTATTTCTTCAAAGAAGATATTCTTATTCAAATTCATAGGGGCAGCTAGGTGAACCAGTGGAAAAAGTTTCAGGTCCAGAGTCAGGAATATTCATCTTCCTGAGTTTAAATCTGGGCTTAGACTGTGTGATTCTGGGCAAGTCACTTAACCTTGTTTAAAGTGACATATGGAAAATAAACTAGAGAAGGAAATGACAAACCACTTCAATATATTTGCCAAGAAAATTCCAAAATGGTCCACAAAGAGTCAGACTGAAAAAAACTCCCACTGAACAACAAAATTCAAATTCACACTTGAATCTTGTTATTTAGTAGATGAAGTCACAACAGTACTTTTAGGTCAAATTTATCTGCTTATGTTAGGAACTCTAGATCATCTTGCTTGTTTTGGGGTTTTTTTTTTTTTAGGTTTTTGTAAGGCAAATTGGGTTAAGTTTCTTGCCCAAGGCCACACAGCTAGGTAATTATTAAGTGTCTGAGACCGGATTTGAACCCAGGTACTCCTGACTCCAGGGCTGGTGCTTTATCCACTACGCTACCTAGCCAACCCACCGATCATCTTGCTTGTTGACTAAATTTTGGGTTCTTCTTTAAAGACATTTGAGTTCCTGGGTTTTACAATTGCCTTACGGTACAAGGTCTTGCTCTGTAGTGATTTGACTTGGATTTAAATCCTATAAATTGCTTAACCTAATTGTATCAACCCAATTGGACAAGTTTCAACTTTATTTGGTCACAGTCTCCTCATCTTTAAAGAGGTTGCTCTTGATGTCCTCTAGGATCTCTTGAAGTTCTAGATTTGTGATCTTTCTTAGATTTCTTTAACTGAATTTTTCCATGTCTCAATTATTGTTCTTATTCAGGCATTGAACTTACTTTCTGTAATATCTAGCTTGGTGAACATCCATAGTCAGTTTCTTTCCCTTCATTTTTAGTTTGATACCATTTTGATTAAATTTGCATACTCCAACCTTGGTCAGATATCTGCTAAACCTTTTTAAAAACCACAATGCAGAAGTTCAAATCCTATTCTCAGACATGATCTTTTTACCTTCTTTTTTTGTCCCAAATAAAATCTTTTCTTCTACATCCTTCACTTCAACAGACATTCTTTGACTTAGTGATTTCATTTCACTTGTCAGAGAGGGGTAGAAGGAAGTATGGAACTGGTGATCAGTAATATCTGTGATCTGAAGACCAGTCAAGATAAATTCATATTATGCACCTATTTATGATACCTATTTTTGGCCATAGGAACTCCTGAAAGCTTTCTATTAATTTATAAAAGTATTATTACCTTCATCAATGGACTATGTATCAGCACTTTAAAAAATCATTTTATGTATTGATGTCTATTTCACTATATTAGATTTTACGCAGTGTTTCAAGCTGTGGAGATCTTTTGTTGGCAACTAATATTATCATTCAACACTATCACTTCTAACCTTATGTGATCTCCATTTATGTCTTCATCCAAGTTATTGATAAAAATACCAAATTGCATAGGGCCATTCATTGGATTCACTCATTTAAATAGTTTTGACTATTTCTATCATTGACTTGCTCTGCTTATATCCTTCTTGTCTATCAGGATACTAGAAGACCTCTGAAAAATGTTTTGTGTAAACCCATAAATATATTATTTATAGACTTCTCCCAATTTATTGGTTGAAAGAGTTTATAAAAAAGAAACAAAGTTAGTTTGATATGATTTATTGCAAATGAACACATACTGTCTCATAGTAATAGCCACTTTCTTTCTGAAGACTTTGAAAGACTATTACCTTTGGTGCAAAGACTTGCTCTGGAGTCATTCCTTTAAGTATATCCTTTAAAATGTTGTGATGAATCTATTGTGAAAATGAGATAAATCATACTGATTCCATCTTATAAAACTCCCTTTTGATATCTAGGTTTCATATTCCTGTAAATACTACCTGCTTGCTAATCATGGGAATTGAGTAACATCTTGTTTCATACCCAGAAAAATCCACCTGCCCTAACTTAACTCAAAAGCCCATAATTTTTTCTCCAATTGGAAATCAGATCATTTAATATTTCATCTTGGTTTATATCCTGTTAATTGTTTTCTTTTAATGTTTAAATATCTGTCTCCCCCAATATTCAGGGTCCAGTGCCAAGCTGTAGGATATAGTCCAATTTTGTTATCAATTAGAATGCATTGCTTAATAAATTGATATACTCAGAAACTCAAATCTTTGTTTCCTCAGTTAGTTTAGATTTCACCCATCTTGCTCTTTTTACATCAATCTTTTCACTTTTGAAAATGGAATAATATACATTTATATCTCTTTAATTTAATAGCACCACTCTTGTTCTTTATATTTTTTTGAAGATAACTGAGAATGACTTAATTATATTCCCAGATCCTTTCAGTATTCCTGGGATGAAATTTTTGTAAGTTTGATGACTTGAGCTCATTGAGGTGATTTTTTTTACCATTTTCCTACTTAGCTTGGGTTACAATTCCATGTTAAGCCATTTCAGTTGTGTCTGATTGTTAGTGAATCCAACTTTGAGTTTTCTTGGCAACTGAAATAATTGCCAAAGAATGGCAAATTTGGAGAAGCATGAGAAAATTTAGATGAACTGGAATGGACTACAGTTAGATGAATGAGAAAAATATAAAGAATGATTACCACTACCGAAATGAAGCAACCCACAAAACCAAAACCGAATGTTGTGATTATGATGACCAAGTTTAGCCTAAAGAATATATGATAAAATGTATTTGCCTCCCATCTTTGCAGAATCTACACTACATGTGCTGAACATTGCAAGCATTTACTTCAGACTTAAGAATGTGTTGATTAATTTTGCTGAACTATTAAACCCTTTTAATTTTTTGTTACAAGGGATAGTTGGCCAGATTGGTGTGTGGGGAGGGATATATTTGTTAATGATGTTGTAAAAACAAGAGACTGGTAAAAAATAAAGATTAAAGTCAAACCAACAAATAAATAATATTTTCTCCCTGGATATTTTCTCCCTGGTTTCCTTTAACATTTTGGGCTTCAGTTTCCTTTTCTGTAAAATGGAGTAGTACTCATGCAATGTAAATGATTCCAAGAAACTGAAATTCTATAAAGGAATATATTTGCAGGGTCAGTAATGAATAATTGCTTGAATATCTTAGTTTCAACCAGGGATGTGTTTTACCTGTTTAACTTTCAAAATAAAAAAAAATTAATGCACAACACACCTTTAAATTTAATCTGCACTTGTTCTATCATTTTTCTTAAATCTAAAACAATAATAAAACAATAAATTAAACCCTGGTTTGTAATGTTTGCTGATTTCTAAGGTGTAAATACTCCCACTGAAAATTTAATAATCTGCTATTGAGAGCCTATGAGAACTGGTTCTAACACAGCCCTGGTCTCAACTTAATCCCCACTTTCACATTCCCAAAATATATTTTAAAGCTGTTGAAAAGTAATTGGCTTCCAAAAAAGCCAATTAGCCAAGCACTAATTTTATTATAAGAGAACAATAGACAAAAAAGAGCACTGACAAAAATAATTCCTCAGCTTTCTAAAAGACAATTTTCCCTCCCACATCCCTAAAATGTACTCATTGTCAGTATTCACTCACTGTGGGGAGGTTTTCAGTATAATTTGACATAATGGAATAGAATCAATTAAGACCTCTCACTCATTCTTCTAAAAGATGAGCTCCATTTGCTGAAATTCCCTTTCTAAGAAGCTGAATGATCTGATCACTGATGTACGTCGTTGTCCTAATTAATTCTGGTTCAGCTCTACCAATTCCCAATTTGGACTTTAAATGGTCATGGGATGTCATTGTGTAATTTTTCAAGTTGTACTATACTAATTGCTACATGATCTCTTCCAAGAAAAAATTATTACCTTCTCCCTGCCTGGGGAAGCCTCAGAATAATAAACATTCAAATTTATTCTGTAACCACAAATAGCAAGCATTATTTCCTTTCCCCCCTTACTCATTATGGAAAAATACCAGGATAAAATAGCATTTTGCTTCTTCTTTTTCTTAATTTTAATTTATTTAAGGAAATGGGGTTAAGTGACTTGTCCAAGGTCACACAACTAGGCAATTATTAAGTATCTGAGGTCAAATTTGAACTCAGGTACTCCTGACTCCAGGGCCCGTGCTCTATCCACTATGCCACCTAGCTGCCCCCTAAAATAGCATTTTGACAAATACAAATATTCTTGCAAAGTTGTTCAGTCGTATTTAATTCTTTGTGACCCCATGGACCACAGCAAACCAGGCCCTTCTATTCTTCACTATCTCTTGAAGACTGCTTGTTTTCATTTTTATTTTTTTGCAAGGCAATGGGGTTAAGTGACTTGCCCAAGGTCACACAACTAGGTAATTTTGAGGCTGGATTTGAACTCAGGTCCTCCTGACTCTAGGGCTGGTGCTCTATCCACTGTGCTACCTACCTACCCTTTGTTTTGTTTTTTTGCATATCTCTTGAAGTCTGTTCAAGTTCATACTGTGGTTTCTATCCATTTTATCCTTTTCCATTCCCTTTTTCTTTTACCTTCAATCTTTCCCAACATCAAGATCTTTTCCAATGCATCCCATCTTCTCATTACGGGACTAAAGTATTTAAGTTTCATTTTCAGTATTTGATCTTTCAGAATGAATGATTATAAAACAGAATGGTGGGCAGCAGAAGTTATAAATTTTTTATTAGTAAAGGTATACTTTTTTCCAACCACTAAATAATAAAAATAAAATTTAAAAATACCAACCACCTGTCTAGCATTGTGCTTTGTTCATATACAACAAAGCATGAAAAAGTTTCTGTCCTCAAGGATTTTATCATCAAGATGAAGAGAAGTAGAAAAAATGCAGAGTTATCAAGTGGAAACTATGGAATCAATTTTGAGATATAGAAAATCAGAGAAAGGAGAGGTCAGTGTAGGTTGAAATTAATCTATCAATCAATAATTGTTCAATCAATCAAACATTGTTCAAAAGTTCTAGGGATACAAAGACAATAAAAATAGAGCGATCCCAAATCTCAAGGTATTTTTATTTCTATCAGAAGAAATATATACACAAAAGTGTCCCAAAAGTCTCAGTTCAGCTTTAAGCTTTACTAGCTAAAATATTTTAGGACATCCTTTGAAGTTAGGTCTTTCCCTCTCAGATTGATTCAATTATGAAGGCAAACTAGGCCATCTTTTGCCTCTGTTTTTATTAAATCCATGGATAGGTATTGCCTCAGACAAACTGAGACATGGGAAAGGCCATAGCTTAAAAAGGCCAAGATATCCCACTGCATCTGGGATCATTTCCAGTTGTCCTGTCCTTTGTCTTCCCATTGGACTCATATGACTCTGGAGGAAAGAATGAGTCTGGTGACTTTGCATAGTCCTGCCTTGCTTAAATTTACTTGCAAGTCAAGACAGTACCCTCCAGATGTCATTGGTTCTCTTGGAGAATGAAGGCTGAACAACAACTATGGTCTGAGAGCCCAAAGGGTGGCTACTACCCTTAGAATCAAGGTTGTGTACCTCCATGAGTCATCCTTCTGCATCTATCTGCTTCCCACCTACAGTCACTCAGGAAATGCAATTAGGTTTAGATTTATTCATGTAGAGAGTATGCTCCAGATGCATTATCCCAGAATGACAATCGCCTCAAGTTAATCAAAAATTATTTATTAAACAAATACTATTAAACACCAGGCCCTGTGCTAAACTCTGAGGCTATAAAGAAAGGTTAAAAAAAAACCAAACCAAATACACAGAGTTGGGTGATGGAATGTTGTATGTGAGGAACAATAAGGAAGCCAGTGTCACTGAAGAGTATGTGGGAAAGAAGGTGTTAAAAGAGTGGAAAAGATAGATGGAGAACCAAGTTATAAAGGGTTTCAAATATCAAATATGATAAATTTGTATATTTGAAAGGAATATCAAGTTGTGCATAGTAGAATTTTCTTGTGTAGTAATCTTTTTAAAACAATTTAATAATTAAAAAATTTAAATAAAACATTTATTTTATTGTATCATGTTATAGAAATGCTTTTTTATTCAATAAATAAAAAATAAAATTTAATAATGGAAAAAAAGTGATTCTATTCTATCCAATCTCCAACAATTAGTCCCTTCTACAACCTTACTTTCTCACTAATCTTCACTCTTTCACTGTCTGCAAACTCTTCCCTACTGTTTATATATATTACCCATGCATGGCTTCCATCCTAAAAAAGAACTTTGCTCAGTCCATGCATTTCTTTTAGCTATCATGAGAAAAAAGCTCCTCTTTTTTCATGACAAAATTCTGTGAGGTCTTCTACAGTAGATGCCTCCAGTTCCTTTTCTCTCACTGTCTTCTTAACTCTTTGCAATTTGGCTTCCAGTGTTATTATTCAACCTAAAATGCTCTTTCCTAAATTTGCATTAATAATGATTCCTTAATAGTCATATACAAATAGTCTTTTCTCAGTCTTCATCCTTCTTGATCCTATCATCAGCCTTTGACCCCAAAATTCTCTTTGCCTTGATATTATTTTCCCTCTTGATTTTGGAAACACGGCTCTCTTCTGATTCTCGTATTTCTCTGACTTCTTTCTTAATCAGATCTTTATCCAGGTCATGCTCATTAACTGTGAAGTTCCCTCAAGACTCTGACCTGGGCATTTTTTATTTCTTTGTAATATATCACTTCATGAATCCATTGGCTCTCCCCCAATGGCTACCATATGGTACTACATATGTGTGTGTGTGTGTGTGTGTGTGTGTATTTGTAAAAGTATTCTATACATCTATTTATTTATCAGTTCTTTCTCTGGATGCAGATAGCATCTTTATTTATGTCCTTTATAATTAATTTGGGTATTTATAATAATCAAAATAACTTATTTGTTCAAAGTCAATCTTAAACCAATATTACTGATACTGTATACAATGTTGTTTTGATTCTACTCATTTTGTTCTTCATTATTTCTTGCCAGTCTTTCCATGTTTTTCAAAAATCATTAAGCTAATCATTGTTCAGCCATCCCCAATTAATGAGCATTCCCACAATTTTGATTTCTTTGCTACCAAAAGAGAGCAGTTATAAATATTTTAGAAAATATAGCCTTTCCCTTTTCCCTTAATTATCTTTTGGAGATTTGAAGATGATCTGATACTATTGTAGTTCTGACCATTAAACATGTGTCTAGGGAACTAGTGACATGATTCTCATGATCCACTGGGCAGCTTTCCAGGAAGCCAACTTTGGGTTCTGGGGAGAGTATGGTTGCAGAACTGAGTACAACAATGCAATCACCTTACTGATGATTAGAGCATCAAGAGAGACAGGTTAGCTATAGGACATTGAAGAGCCATTGAGATAGCTATACCATGTTGTCACAAAGGTGTCACCAAAAATCACCATACTAGTGTTATACCTGGCATTGCTAGAGCCCTGTGGTGCCTCGCTGATATGAAAGGGGAATCATATCTAAAAGATCAAGGACTCCCACAGCAACCAGGAATCACCAGAAGTTCTATTTCCTATCAAGTCAGGCCAAGGAATGAAATGGAAAAGGCAGTAAGAAGGATCAATAAAGAAGACAGTGGAAAGTTAGATTAAAAATAAATTGAAAATAAGTAATCTTCAAGAATTAGTGGGTCGAAGAACAAACCATAGAAATAATCAACAATTCCTTAAAGAAAATAATAACAATGAAATCACATACAAAAATTTATGGGCTATAGCCAAATTGGTAGTTAGGGAAAATTCTAAACTCTTATAACAACAAAAATGGAAAAAGAACAAATCAATGAAATGGGTATGCAACAAAAAAACTTGAAAAGGAACAAATTAAAAATCTCCAATTAAGAACCAAATTAGAAATTCTGAAAATCAAAGGTGAGATTCATAGGTTACAAAGTTAATGAAACAACCAAAAATCAAAAATTTATTGCACAAATAAATCCTTTTTAAGATAATTTTTATGAAGAAATCAATCTAGATAAGTCATTGTTTAATTTGATTTAAAAAAGCAAGAAAAAACCAAATATTCAGGATCAAAAATGAAAAAAAAAAGTGAAATCACTGCCAATGAGGAAGAAATTAAAGCAATCATTAGGAAATATTTTGCTGAAATTTATTTGCAAACTGAGCAAAATTGATGAATATTTACAAAAATATAAATTACCTAGATAAACAGATTAGGAAATAGTGTGCCTAATCTGTAAAAATAGATCAAGTAGTGGTATTGCTGGATTAAAAGGTATAGGTATCTTAATAACTTGTGGGGTATAATTCCATATTGCTCTCATTTGTGCAAATAGAAAGAAGTTTGCTTCGGCAAGAAGAAGGGTCACCTCTCCAGGTGAAACAAGGGTGAAGGAGGAGGTAGAAAAGAAATCAATTCCCAAGGTTGGTGCTGACAAAGAAATTTCCCTGCTTAGCTAGGGCTAGATTCAGTCTCGGGAATTTGGATTTCTGCTTCTATATGCATGAGTTTGAAGAACATTGCCCATAATTCTAACTCTTTCAGGCCATCTGGGTAAGTATGAGCAGCTTGTCCTGTGCTTCTGCCAAAAGACAAACATTAAAAACTCTGAGGGGTGAGAGAAGGAGCATTGTTCTATGCACTCTAAAATTAGATGAGATGAGGAGAAGAAGAAGAGGAAATTCTCAGTGAGCGCCCCCCCCCCCCCCTTTTAGTGAAATATAAGACAAAAACATTCTCAGCTGAGAGGGTAAAGCCTTGGGAGGTTTGAGGATGAATAAAAAGATTTGGAAAGCTGCCGCTTTGAGTAGAATAGTGAAATGATTAGGGAGGTGCAGCAGGGAGGGCCAAATGAGATAAATTGTAGAGGACTTAGCTCAGTTTTGTGATTTTCTCCAGGTTTGTTCAGCAAAATGTGAGTAGGATTCTAAGGGCACTCCTATGGGGTTCAGTATATCTTTCTCTATTGATACTGATTTGAATCCCTATTCCAGTGGGGTCACTGATACTAATCAGTGACTAGTGTTCCAGGTCCATTTAACTAATTGACACCAAGCAATATCATTTAGCAGACCAGAACCAGTTAAAGAAGATGCATGCTCCAAATCCCACAAGACACATCCATTACACATTGGGTCTCATGAAATTCTCCCAAAGCAGGCATCCAAGGCTCTTCAATGTGGGCAATTCATCAGCAACATTCTACACATGATTTTAAGGACTTTAGAAGTAAAACACATTTTAGAACTGTTGAACACGGAACCCATTTCCAATTAGACTTGCATCATTGATAATTATAAATAGCAAAAAAAAATGTATTTGTTCCTTGACCTACTAAATTTAGTTGTTTTGCTTGTTTTTACTACTTCTCCAAATTTAAGGGATACAGAGCAATCTTCTTTTTATATAAGATAAGGTTTAAGATAAGATCTTCATTCTTTAACTTAGAGGTGCTTTTAAGGCAACTTCCAAGGTTGGTGCAGACAAATACATTTCCCTACTTTGCTAAGGCTAGATTCTGGGATTTCTTCTGACTAAGCAATTTGAATCCCTGCTTCTTTACACACATGCCGAGTTTGAAGAATATTGTCTATAATCCTAACTCTCCCAGACCACCTGTGTAAGCATGAGAAGCTTGCCATAGGCTTCTGCCAAAAATACAAACATGAACAGTTCTGAGGGTTTGGAGGAGGACAGTTGCTCTATGTACTTTAGAAGTACAAGAGGAAAAGTTAAAAAACACTCAAAAGATGGAATAAAGTGGTCTGCCATTTCATTTTTAACTCAACACTTAGTAGTGACTTTTTTGATGAGTTCATCCTCCCGAGAGTCCTAGAGAATCTGTTCTTATTGTTTCAGCTTTGTTTTTGAAGAGAACCAAAAAACATCATGAGTTGCGTATGAATTGGATTTAAAAGAGACAGTTGTGCAAAGTCATCAGTCTAACCCTTTTTTCCTGAGCCATCAAAGTCTAGTTAAGATGACTGTGATGGCCTGGTTTGCAGTGGATGACCTTGGTGTCTTTGATGCCTGACCAAATTCTGAGCACTCCACAATGCTCTAGCTGCCTTCATGACCATGAAAACAAATTATTCTCATCTGTGCATTCTGCTAGAGGAAGTCTTCACATGTTTGGAGTAGACACCTCCTCATTTTACTAAAAGGTGACTGGCTAATGAATTTATTTTCTGATATATTTGAAAATGGCTCAGGGGAGGGGACTGAGAGCAGGTTTTTGCCTTTAAAGAGATGGTCGGGGTGGCTAGGTGGTGCAGTGGATAGAGCACTGGCCCTGGAGTCAGGAGTACTTGAGTTCAAATCTGGCCTCAGACACTTAATAACTACCTAGCTGTGTGGCCTTGGGCAAGTCACTTAACCCCATTTGCCTTGCAAAAACTAAGAGAGAGAGAGAGAGAGAGAGAGAGAGAGAGAGGCAATACTGTAGAAGTTAAGATGAGGCAAAGAGATCTTGAATCCCCACAGAAAGAAAAGTGCATAATGACTTAATGATTTCCTGGTAAGAGAAAAAATTGGGGCTATGTATTATTATACCTAGGAAATTGACACACACAAGCCCTATTAGAAGGAGTCACTCCTTAGATTTGATGTATAATTAAATTCATAATCCAAATAATTATTTGGTTGGCTGGCTAAAATTTCCTTAAAATGATAAATGCTTATTTTAATTTTGTGCATTTAACAACTTTTTTGAGTTGATCCTAAAAGTCACATGTTATCCTTCCTCTACATTGATCTAGAATCTGGGCTAATATGGAGGAAGAATTTAAGTGACATTTTAAGGAGAAATTGTATGAGAGAGGGAGAGTCTCAGACAGACACAGAGACAGAGTAGGTTGACAGAGACAGTCAAAGGGAGATACAGACAGAGAGGAGAAGGAAAAGCAGAAGATAGAAGAGGGAAAAAAGAAAGAAAAGAAGGGAGAAAGGGAGGAGAGACAGAGAGAGAGAAACAAAATCAGGAGATAGAGTGAGATCAAAACCAAAAGATCCCTAAGTTTAGAAGACAAGTCTTGCTGTCAGACTTGTGGTGAATGTACATTTATTCTACTGGCACAGAATTAGGGAGGACATGAAAAATCTTGTTCATATAATAACTATTTGACAGTGAAATTATGATTTTTTGACTGTTTTGCTAGTGAGTAAAAATGATACTGAGGCAAGTTTTCTCCAAGAAAAGATATTTTCATAGCAGTGATGCACGTATTGTTAGCAAAATGAGCCACTCTGGAACCATAATAAAAAATCATGATCAACTTATTAGTAACTAAGAAATTGGGTCAATGGATTCTCCCAATGGACTCCTAGTGAGATTGACAGGGACTCTTAAACCTTGATTTGACAGTTCATCATTTGAACCTGGCAAAGGTAAGACAATTTCAATTGGGAGGTGAGTTGGCCTTCAAATGTGGATGATCCCACTCCTCTCGGGCAATTAAGGAATGTTAATTGCTTGATGGGCATCAACCTCCTCTAGTAATCTTGCCTAAAAAAATAAAACCACCCCAATCAGGAAGTAGATTTCACCATCTGTCCCTCTCCTCCCCCTCCCCCAATCTGGAGTTGGAGCAAATGGGGAACAGGATATGTTACTGAGTAATATTGGTTATTCAGTAATACACCATAGTATTAATTTTCTTCATAATTTTGCCAGAACTCAGGACTCTTTATTTAGATTTTCCTCCTGCTTACAGAATCAGAAGGGTTCTAGGTCCAGCAAATAAAACACACTATGAGATACAAGCACAAAGGGTGGTTGCTTTTCTTTTTGATCTACTTCCAGGATTTATTTTCATTCCAATTCTATTTGCACAAATGACAGCACAGACCAAGCACACCAATTTAATCTTCACAGGAAGCTGGGGATGTCAGAGAGGCTTAGCATAAAAGGACAAACAGCCAATGATCAGGAAATACCTCCTCCAGGCCTGAGTAATAGCTAGATGGCCAGGAAGGCGGTCACTGTGGGCCAGATAAATCTCACGACAGGTAGGAAAGTTTTGCTTCTCAGAAACTGATTTATAAAGGTGAGAGCAATTCTTTGGATACCTTCCCTCCAAGGCTAGGACAATTGTCTTAAATTGCAAGGAAGAGACTTTTAACATCTCTCCCTACTCCATCCAGCTCATTACTAGTCTTGAACTTTTAGGGGAACAGTTACATAGGATCCACACAAATACTGTTAGAGGAGATTAGATACAATTTTACCAGCAGGGATTGATACACAAATACACTCAGAAAACAGCACCAAGGTCACCGACAATTAATTAGGGACTAACTTTTAAACCCAGACACAAGGCCAGTTCAGACTTCTGAATTTTCCCATCTTTGTTCACATCACAGTGACGGAGCAAAATTTCTCGAAACTTATCCAGGTCCACTCCACTGATGCTGGGCTAGAGAACAAGAAAATAAAAAGATCATCAGAAAAACTGAGAGGATCCACAGTAGCTTCAGGAATGCAAGTTGGAAATTGGACCCATCAGAATAAAAGAGCTAAGATGTGGCAGGAAGTTATACATTTGAGGGACTGCCCTGAACTGCTTCTGATGCAAACAGGTTCATTCCCAAGTGCATCCCTCCAGGGGATGGGTTTACATTCCCATACCATTTTCCAAACATTCCTAGAAGTTCTGCCTTACTAGCCATAGTCACATACCTTCAAATGGGAAGGGGTTGGGTGGGGGAGGTAGAAGGGGACTGGACACAGCCAGGTTGGTGATTATGAATTATGAATTCTGCCTGGGACAGGACTGGGAGAGCTGATTGATTACTTCCCTGTGGGAGGTTTTGTGCCTCTGGCAGCAAAACCAAAAAAGATTATTATCATTCTCTGAATGAATGAAAATTCAGTTCAAATATTAAGTTGTTTCAGTGAAAGAAGCAGAAATGATCCCAGGGGACATTTTTAGGGACCAAAATGCTATTATGATATTTTAGTAGCTAGGGAAATCTTTTAAACTCTGAAAAGCATTTGGTCAGGTTCCCTTTATGACAGAGATGGAGGAGAAAACAACGTCCTGTGGGAAGGCACATAT
Organism: Macrotis lagotis; assembly: GCF_037893015.1. NCBI lineage: Eukaryota > Metazoa > Chordata > Mammalia > Peramelemorphia > Peramelidae > Macrotis > Macrotis lagotis. The sequence continues at coordinate 503,992,264 of NC_133666.1, forward strand.
ATTAGGTTCCTGAAAGGGAGAGGATGAGGGCACTGGAATGGAACTGTGTTGTTCTGAAAGGGGAATTTGCCTACTTAATCATTTTTGAGGGTTGACTTTGCCTCTAGCAGTAGATGGAACACCAGCCCTGGAGTCAGGAGGACCTGAGTTCAAATCCAGCCTTAGACACCTAGCTGTGACCTTGGACAAGTCACTTAACCCCACTGCCTTAAAAAGGACTTGTAGATGTGATTGGGGAACCATGGTTAGAGATTTTTGAGAAAATAGGTAGAGTGGAAGAGATGCCATTTCCTGGAAATTGAGAAATAGAGTGATTTTTCAAATGGAAAAAAGGGTAGAGAGATTTCGAATTTTAGTTTGATTTTAATTCCTATAAGATTTTAGAATGTATTATTATATGGATTGCTGTCTGGACACTTAGAAAGGGAAGTGATAGATCATTATGATAAGAATAAATCATGCCCAACTAATCTTATTCCCTTTTTTGGGACAATATTAGTAGCCTGGTTGCTTAGAGAAAACTATGCTCTGGAACCAAATTTGACATTTTTGTATGATCCAGTATCTAAGAATGTTTTTTACATTTATAAATAATAATTATTTTAAAATATGATACTTTAAAACATAATACAATTAATATTTAGACAATTACTTTTTAAATAGAATATAAAATTATTTTAAAATGCAAAAACTATTCTTAGCTTACAGGCTATACAAAAATAGGCAGTAGACAAGATTTGGCCCTCTGGCCATAGATTGCCAACTCTTGACTTCATAGAATGCTATAGACAGTATAGATTTCAGTAAGATATTCAACAAATTTTCTAATTGTAACCTTGTTGAGAAGTTAAAGAGATAGTGACTGGATAATAGTATAAGCTGGTGGATTCAAGGCTGAAATGACCAGTCTGTGTCAACCTAGAGAGAGGGTGGAAATGGAAGTTTTGTTTTCTGTCTTGCTCTTCTGGGCATTTTTATCAACACCTTGGAGAAAAACAAATTTAGTCTTTTAGTTGTCTCTGACTCTACATGATTTCTTGGTCAAGACGTTGGAGTGGTTTGCCATTTTCTTCTCCAGTTCATTTTACAGACGAGAAAATTGAAGTAGATGGAATGAAAGGACTGTCCAAGGACACTAGTAAGTGTTTGAGGCTGGATTTGAACTCATTGAGACTTCCTGATTCCAAGCCCAGTGCTCTCTCCTCTGAGCCACCTAGTTGCCCAAAGACAAATATAGTATATAGCAAATCTAACAATGGCATGAAATTGAGAAGTATTGCCAAAAAAACAATAGGATAGAAATTCTAGAATCCACAAAGGTCCCAGAAGGGTGAATTAACAGGATGATGAGAAATGCAAAGACATTGCTATAATCTGAGGTTTGCTACAGAAGTAGCATTCAGAATAAGATGAACAGATCTATTATATTTTGTCATGGTCACATCACCTTTAACTGTCCCATTTTGGAAATCAGAGTTTAGGAAAGACACTGATAATCTAGCTTCAAGTCTATGCCATGTAGATATACTGGACCTGTTAAGCTAGAAAAATGAAGATTTGAGTTTCAAGCCTGGGATCTCTTTTAGTATTATTCTTATGTGACTTTGGGCATATAAATTGCTTCGTCAGCCTATTTTCTAATTTTTATGACGAAGAGTAATTAGATCATCTAGATGATATTTGTGTTTCCTCTCAGCTCTAATTCCATAGCTATGAAGAGCACACCCTGGCAATCTTTTGTCACTTGTTCTACAGGCCTTGAAGTTAGGTCAACAAGCAATGTTTTTTGACAGGGGTGGGAAGGAGAGGGAAGAATAGCCATAATTTTAATGACATTGATTTTCGGTGTTTCACTAGTTAGCCACTGGACTATCCTCTCCTCCTACCAAAATACCTCTTGATGAATTACAAACAGAACGAATATCAAATTTCTTTTATACTAGATGGGAAATTATCAGAGCCTTGATTTCTCTCCTAGAAATTACATGTATAGCTTAAGATTTCCCATACAACATTTGACAGGACAGACTGATAATCATCCTCTGACCCAGAGAGGTAGTCCTTGCTCAGCCCTGAAGCCAGGGTCATAATACTGATTGATATTATTGTTCCAGTGGGCACTGGTGAAGGATCTTGGTAAACCAACCCAGAAGTGGGTTTTCCTGTGATCCACCCCTCCTTATTCCAAGCTCCCTGAGTGAGATCCTACCCACTAACATGAATTATTTCCCCTTTCCCTGGAGAAAATAAATTATCAGTTAAGCAAATGAACTGTCCTCTATCTCCCCCACCAGTGAAATTTTTCTTAGAGCTCAATCTAGGAATCTTGGTTTGAAGCCCTCTCTGAATAAGAAAACTGAAGGATCAGATCTGAAGAGACCCAGAGGTGGGAGAGAGTTTTAAAGGGATTACGATACTTCACTTTTCCTTTGGGTTAGGGTCCCAAGCAACCTGGTCTAGAAACACAACTGTCCTCACTCCAGGGTTTCCCTAGAGTTGGAAACCAGCTTATTTTCATAGACCTCTCTCTTGTCCTTGCCCCTTGAGAGAAAGGACTCATGGTGAAAAAAAAGCAACACCTATCTTCCCAGAGGCTTCACCTTACCCATTGGGCCTTGATGGACAAAGGATAGTGCCAAGTCACCACAGAACAGGGTAGTCACTAGGTTCTGGTATAAATAGATAGACATATATATCTACATAAAAATATAGAAAGATGTCCATGGACTCTAGAAGACTTATCTGGGGACTCTGGGAAAAGTCTAACAGTCAGAAAAGTTTTTCTGTTCAATTGAGACCTAAAGTTTGGAAATAATTTCTATTCCTCAAGTTTGGGTTGAGACCAGAGGAAAAAAAAGGAGATGCTGTCAATTGATTGCTTGGTCTTATACCTGCTTCTGTGTGGTTCCTGGTTATTTCTTGGGATGGCATTAGCTGATGATGCTTGAGTCAGATACATGGAGAATATTTAGGAAACATCAGTTCCCTGAATAGAGGTCTGTAAGCACCTGACTTTGAAAATCAGATGGCCCCATGATCCCTTCCCAAGTTGTGGAGACAAACAACCCAAGGAGAAAATAAACTTGTCTATCTAGTTTGTTCTATTGGAAGGGAACTAATGCTCCAGTCTGGTGAGGCTTCCTATGGTGGAAGTTTAAAATATACATTTTTGACTATTGAATGTTCCATGGCAATCCAAGTTAGGCAAATAAAGAAATCTGTGTAGCAATCAGGCACCATTATCCAAATAGCTTTTCTGCATGAAAAGATGCCTGCTGAATTCTGATTTAGAGCACCATGTGAAAGATATGGGGGTGAGAAATGAAACTAAATGACTAGGTTTAGTGTGTATATATATATATATGTATATATATATATATACATATATATATATATATGAAACTGAGTAAAGTTAACATAATTTATTTAAAAATTGTTGTTTAAGGAGCAGCTAGGGCACCAGCCCTGGAATCAGGAGGACCTGAGTTCAAATCCAGCATCAGACAAGAATTGTGTATTGTGTGACCTTGGGCAAGTCACTTAACCCCATTGCCTTAAATAAAATTTAAAAAATTGTTGTTTGTAATAAAAAGTAATTAAAAAATTTATTTAAGGTAATGGGATTAAGTGACTTGCCCAAGGTCACCACAGCTAGGCAATTATTAAGTTCCTGAGGCTGTAATTACCTAGCTGTGTGGCCTTGGGCAAGCCACTTAACCCCATTTGCCTTGAAAAAACCTAAAAAAAAAAGTTTCTGAGGCTGGCTTTAAACTCAGGTCCTCCTGATTCCAGGGCAGGTGCTCTATCCACTGCACCACCTAGCTGCCCCCTAAAAAAAAAGTAATTTTTTGAAAAAGAAAGTTAAAAGTCAGTAAATCTAGTCATATTCCATAGAAACCAAAAAAAAAAAGTCCTTTCCATTCCCAACTCTGTTACTTCTCCCATTCCCACTCCATACCCCCTCTACCAATTATGTAGCAAAAGTAGAACCTGGGATACCCAAAGTAAAATCAATCTGTCATTTGTCACCGTGTCTCTTAGGCTGCCAGTGTCTATGGATTGCTAAGCAAACCCAACAGCTTCCCATATTTTGTGTTTACACTTCCCCAATAAAGGGAAAAGCTACAAATGAACATTTTAACTTCATTAGGGTAGGTAGTCAATCCAGTTTAATTTTGTTCCAATCTTAATTTCTGGATTTGTCTATCTAGGCAAGAGTCACTGGATAATTGCCATGTCTCAGTTTTACTTTGTTTTGGGGAGACATAACCTAATTTAAGACAACTGAGACCACTACAGTCTCTAAAAGATAAACAGTTATCACTTACAAGAGGTAAGGGAAGCCCTCAGATTACTAATGGAATACAAATAAGTATATCTTTTGGAGAGAATTAAATTCAGAAATGTGACTCAAATTCTCTTGAGTGCAAGGAAAGTATAACAGTCTCAAATCAAGAAATATGTTCAAACAGCATAGTATATCTATGATAAACTTGGCATTCTTTATACAGACTCCAGAAGCTCATATATTCCTTTACATTTAAATAACAGACAGTTTTAAAAAGAGGTGAAGGTAGAATTTAGGAAGATGCCTTTTGATTTTCATTTAAAATCAAATGGTGAACAGATAAATGTTTCTGGATATTCTTGCTTGCATAAATACTTAGAAGCATGTAATTCTGGCAAAAGCCCAGGATAAGAAAAATCTACTTAGCCTCATGAGATCACCTTGACAAGTTCCATCATATCTTTGACAAATCCATCCACTTCTGGGCCTTCCAAGGCTCCAGTCTTACTCTGAAAGAAAAAAAAAAAGTCCAAACAATTGAATGGAATCAGAAAACATAAGGGCAGATGGGCCAAGACAATAATATTTTCAGTATGCCAATAGATTCCAGGACTCTTCTTTTTTCTACTTTAGGATTTTTTGTGTAGAACACTGATACACCACATGAAAATGATTAAAGACTTAATTTCAAATAAATCTCTCCCAGCTAAATGGACATTGTTTATCCTGAGTGCTTGGCTTCTGCAGGCAGAGTTTGCATGAAATATGAATGAATGAAATTCATTGATTTATTTTTTTTCTTTCCACTTTCCAAATAGAAAAACTCAGGGCAGGAAGATTTGCCACACATTTATGTTCTTTGTCTTATGTCTCTCAAGAGTCATAATATCATGTTTTTGCTTAGAGAATGTCAAAACATATAATTAGAAACAGAAGTTCAAGAGAGATGGTACCAGAGGGGATACATTAGAATATTTCAGCACATCCTGAGCATAAACAATCTTCTTTCTTTTTGCCCAACATACATAGCCTATAAACACATTTTCTTTATTTAAGAGTTTGGAATTTATGGAAGGACATGTCCAAGAGTCACATAAGAGGAGAGCACACAGATGAGTTGCCATCTGCTCTGTTGGCAGAAAAATTCACATCAGTGAGTCACATAGTCACTAAAATATGTATGTATATATACCAAATGCAAATATACCCTAAGTTCTACCACAAAGTTCCTTTCATGAGAATTTTCAACTCTCTTCTTCAGTTTTTCTGAATAATGTCTCCCCAAATCTGCCATCCCTTCTATTAGTTTTTCACTCTCATCTCATTTCCCACCTATTTCCCTGTAGAGTAAGATACATTTTGTTACCCATAGTTATTTCCTCTTTAAGCCAATTCCAATGAGAGTAAGGTTCAAGCATGGTTTGCCAAAACCCATCTTCCCTTCCACTATAGGGTTTGTACTTCTATTATGTGAGATAACTCATTCTACCTCTCCCTATCCTCTTCTGCCAGTATATTCCCTTTTCTCACCCTTTAATATTTTTTAGATATCATCCCATTATTTAGTAAATTCACATTTTGGCCTTCTGTCTATGTATATTCCTTCTAACTATCCTTAAAGTTCTTAGGAATTACAAATATTATTTTCCCATGTAGGAATATAAACAGTTTAACCTTACTGAATCCTTTATATTTTCTCTTTACTGTTCACCTTTTTATGGTTCTCTTGAGTCTTGAATTTGAAAGTCAAATTGTCTATTTGATTCTGATCATTTGAAAAGCTTCTGTTTCATTAAATATTAATTTTTCTCTTGATGATCATATTCAATTTTGCTAGGTAGGTGATTCTTGGTTATGATCCTAATTTGTTTGAACCCTAGAATATTATTTTCCAAGTCATCCACTCATATAATGAAGAAGTTGCTAAATCTTGTGTTATCCTGACTTGTGTCTCACCAGTATTTGAATTGTTTCTTTTTGGTTATTTACAATATTTTCTCCTTGATCTGGGAGTTTTGGAATTTAACAAAAATATTCCTGGGAGTTTTAATTTTGAAATCTCTTTCAAGAGGTAATTGTTGAATTCTTTCTATTTCTATTTTTCCCTCTGGTTCTAGGAAATCAGTACAATTTTCTTTGAAAATTTCTTATTTTTTAGGTTTCTGCAAGGAAATAGGGTTAAGTGTCTTGCCCAAGGCCACACAGCTAGGTAATTATTAAGTGTCTGAGACCGGATTTGAACTCAGGTACTCCTGACTCCAGGGCTGATGTTCTATCCACTGCACCACCTAGCCATGATAATTTCTTGAAACATGATGTCTAGGTTCTTTTGAACATATAATACATGGTCTAATAATTTTTGAATTATCTCTTTTCTGTTTTCCAAGTCAGTTGTTTTTCCAATGAGATATTTATTATTTTCTTCTTTTTTTTCATCTTTTGATTTTGTTTTATTATTTCTTGATGTCTCATGGAGTCATTGGTTTCCACTTGCCCAGGTCTAATATTTAAGGAATTATTTTTTTTCAGTGAGCTTTTGTACCTTTTTTTCCCATTTGTTCAATTCTGTTTTGTAAAGAGTGCTCTTCAGTGGATTTTTGGGTCTCTTCTACCATTTGTTCTATCCTGTTTTTCAGATTTGCTTTTTTTTTCTTGTTTTTTGTTTTTGTTTTGTTTTTGTTTGGTTCCCCTTTATGAAGTTAAATTGTGAATTTTGGTTGAACAAAAAGTGAAGAATTCACCAACCAATGCGCTAAGAATATTTATTTCCTTTAGAGTAATGCACTGAATTTCCTATTGAAACTCTTCCCTGGGGGAGGAAGTAGAAAGTTTCTTATATAAGATTCATTATGGCCAAGTGCCTTAATTGGGAAATAGGGCACAAACAAAGATGATTAAATTCATCAGTTCTTTGCACATGTTGCCTTCATCATTCCCACTAAAAAAAGTTGACCCAATTTCATTAGGGGTTTGGAATGAAGATCTCTTCTTTTGCAACTGCTTCCTCCTGGAAGGGGGGACATAGAGCTGTCTCTGCTTAGTAGGTCTCATTTAAGGGGGAGATGAAGTGCAGTTGGCCTCCTCACTCTAGGGTTGCTATTATCTATTCAGTTGCTAATTGAAGATGTACTGCTTGTAACTAAAGGAGACAAATCTTACAAAGAGATTAAGCAGATTGGAACCAAAAATGATCTAAAGAATAATTTCTGAGGAATAAATAATCACTAGGGTTCATGCATTTTTCACAACACTATTTTCAAATCTTTGAAAGTCTACCTGTAGAATATCCTACAGATTCTGGAGACTCCTTTTTTCATGATTTTCTTGCGTCATTCTAATTTCTTTTCCCAATTTTTCTTCTGCTTCTCTTACATGAATATTGAAAATAAATTTTTGAATTCTTCCAGGGATTCTTATTGGAGCTGAAACTAATTCACATTTATCTTTGAAGTTTTGGGAGTAGGTATTTTGACTTAGTGGTCTTCTTCTGAGTTTGTGTTTTGATCTTCCCTGTCACCATAGCAAATTTCTGTAGTCAGGTACTTTTTTGTTGTTGCTCATTTTCCCAACCTCTTTCTTGATTTTTAATTTTATGTCTAAGTTGACCTCTGTTCTTGGGGTTGAGAGGCACTATCCTAAGTTTCAGGTTTTTTTGTGTTCCTTTTTATAAAGCTAGTTCTAGGGGGGCTGTAAGTTTTCAGTTCTTCTAAGGTGATAAGATCTAAGAAGAAGCATGGTCACTACTTTCCATGACTGTGCTCTGCTCTGTGAACAACCAAATCATTCTTTTCTTCCCTGGAATTGTAATCACAGCCCTTGCACCCATGTACAAAGCTTTGGTGTGCTAGTGCTTCTCCTCGTCCTGGAACTTTAATGCAAAACTGTGTTTGGGCAATGCAATAGAGTCTTATCCCCAGGATAAGACAATAACAAGGGTCCCTTGTTGTTATCTTTGACCAGTTGTCTGACCTACTTTTCATCTAGGGGCTGAGAGCTCTGGAAGCTGCTGTTTCCAGTTCAGTCATTCTCAGAGCCTACTGCAGGCTTATAGATTAGATTGCTACTGGCTGCCTGGTGCAGAGGCACAGGGCCTCACTTAGCCAGGTTTTGCTTTGCTAGGGATGATCTGTGTTATACCCTCAACCCAATGAGACAGAGTTTTCTTGGGCAGGAAATTGTTTCACTCTACTTTTGTTGGTTTTGCCACTCCAGAATTTGTTTTGAGGTGTTGTTATATTTTTTTTTATTATGAGGTTGTTTTGAGGGGGGGGGGAGGAGGACCAAAAAAAAAGTTTATTTACATTTTACTGTGATAAGCAAAAACTAAGGGAGAGATTAGTAGTAGCCACAGCAGCAGTAGCAGCAACAGCAGTTGCCATGAGGGAATAAGTAGGAAGGAAAGGTATAGAGACAACAGAGATTTTGCTTGGGGGACCACACTTCCCAAGAGTGTACTAGTCTCCCAAAGGAAGATGAGTTGAGTTGTTATATTAAAGTTATTCAAAGGGAAATTTGGGAGATTTTGGACCAGTTCCTTCCTGCCTTTACTCTGCCATCTGGTTCTGTCCCTTCTCAGTTTCTCAATTCCTAATTCTAATAGCATAATACTTTCCAAATGCATCCACATTATTTACCATTTTCTTTACCATATTCTTTACCATTTTCCTTACCATATTCTTTACCATTTTCCAATATGAGGGTCATAGATTTAGAGCTAAAAGCAATGGCAGAAAGAATTCAGATTCTGGAAAAGAGGGACCATAATTCATATAACATTTACTTACTTGTCCAAGTTACTTAGCCTTCCTGGGTCTCATCTAAAATTTAGAGGTTGGGCAATATGGCCTCTGAGGTCCTGTCCAGCTTTAACTCTACAATCTTTTCTATGATCTCTTCATCTTAGAGATGAGCCAAGTTTATCCCAGACAATTGAAGTGACTTGTCTAGTGTCACACAGGTGGGATGCAGATCCAGGTACTATTGTTCCAAATGCAGGATATCTTCATGATACCCCACTGTCTTGAAATGTTAGGATTGTTTCTTCCAAGTCCTTTTCATCATTCTCTGTGTCTTCCTCATTACATTGTACTTCTTCAATCTCAAGAAGGCTAAATCCCTTAGATTTAGTAGTCGCTTTAGTAATTGTTATTTTCTCCCTCAGTTCAGGGTCCAAATCATAGCAGTGAAGATCCTTTGTTGTTGTCTCAGGGCATACTCCTTATTCCCACCAATGAAAAAAATGTGATTCAGTGAGGTTAAGTTACTTTCCTAAATTCACACAGACATTAAATTATAGATATATGATTTAAACCCAGGACCCAAGATAACGAATTCAACTTCTTTTTTTTTTTAAACAAGGCAGTGGGGTTAAGTTATTTGCCCAAGGTCATACAACCAGGTAATAATTAAGTGTCTGAGGTCAGGTCTGAACTCAGGTCCTCCTGACTCCAGGGCTGGTGCTCTATCCACTGTGCCCCTTAACTACCCTGGGGAAATATGTCTTAACAAGTTCCTATATGCCTTCTTTTTCCCTTGATCTTGTCTTAAAATGTCTCCTATCTCAATCACCCACTTCCTTTTTGGAATTCATAAAAATCACGAGTCAGAAGTCAGTTAGAGCTCAGCAATGTGTTGGTTATACATTATATGAGGTTTCAGTTGCATGTATTTTATTCAATATCATATAACTTTTCTTCTTCCTCTGGGAACCTGTAATTTAAATGGTGTGGAGAATCCTTGGTGAGGAAATTTCACCAATTCAGATCAACAGATTCTTAGCAACTTAAAGTCTTAGTGAGTACTCTGGGACACTAAAATTTGGATGATTTGTCCAGTCACATATAGTATATATCAGAGATGAGACTTGAACTTAGGTCTTCTTGACTGAGGCCAGCTCTCAATCCATTTCACCAAGCTGTTTCTCTAAGTAGTCATTATAATTACAAAATAATACATTTTCTCATTTTCCTGAGTTCCTGAGGCAATTTAAACTAAGTTAATTCAAAAATTTCAAAACTGATGATTTTTTCTTTTTCCTTTAGAGTTTGGAAAAACTCAGTTTTAGAAAATACGCTTATAGACTGTCATTTTTAGTTTATTCTCCCCAATGGCAGTTGGCATGGAGTTGTGGATAAAACTTAATGGAAAAAAAAATCTTTCAGTCAGAATTTCCTGTGTACCCAAAAGTAGGAGCTAGAATGATGTTCAATTGAATGGCTATACAATTTTCCAACCTCTAAACTCCAAAAATTAAAAGAGGATTAAACTAAGACTCTAATTCAAGAGTCTCAAAAGTGTAACACAAAGAACAAGGTACTTACAACATCATAATGGGCAAAGATTTTCTCAAAATCCCTCTTTCTTTCTTCAGTACTACAAGCCTGGGAGGGAGGGAAATTTCATCAGGGACAATTCAAGATGTCCAAAATAGAACTCATCTCTCCCCTAGCCCAAAAATCTGCTCTTCTGAACTTTCCTTGGCTTCTAGGCTAGTAATCTTACTGTCATCCTCAATTCCTCACTACCACCCCACAAGTTGAATTCACTGGTAAATCTTGTTTCTACTTTCACAATATCTCTCATGCATATTCCCTTTTCTTTGCACCCTCATCACCTCTCACCTGAACTATTCTAAACCTGTCTCCCCACCTTTAGTCTCTTCCCACTCCAATCTACCCTCCACTTAGGGGATTTTTCTAAAATGCAGTTCTAGTCTTATCACCCTCCCATCTCCCCCCCCCCATGCTCTCATACACACACACTCACTCACTCTACAAAGGTTCCATGGTTCTCTATTATCTTCAGGAACAAATAGCAACTCCTCTGTCTGGCATTTAAAGTTCTCCATAAAGTTTTGTGGGAAATCTGGGACACTATTGGTGGAGCTGTGAACTCATACAACCTTTCTGGAGAGCAATTTGGAACTACACCCAAGGGGCAACAAAAATGTGCATACCCTTTGATCCAGTAATACCATTACTGGGTTTATACCCTGAAGAGATGATGAAAAAGGGTAAAAACATCACTTATACAAAAAATATTCATAGCAGCCCTGTTTGTGGTGGCAAAGAATTGGAGATCAAGTAAATGTCCTTCAATTGGGGAATGGCTTGGCAAATTGTGGTATATGTATGCCATGGAACACTGTTGTTCTATTAGAAGCCAGGAGGGATGGGAATTCAGGGAAGCCTGGAGGGATTTGCATGAACTGATGCTGAGTGAGATGAGCAGAACCAGAAAAACACTGTACACCCTAAGAGCAACATGGAGGTGATGATCAACCTCGATGGATTCACTTTCCATCAGTGCAACAATCAGGGAAAACTTGGGGCTGTTTTCGATGGAGAATACCATCTGTATCCAGAGAAAGAATTGTGGAGTTTGAACAAAGACCAAGGACTATTAACTTTACTTTAGAAAAAAAACTGTTATCTTATTGTCTGATCTTGCTATCTCTTATACTTTATGTTTCTTCCTTAAGAATATGATTTCTCTCTCATCACATTCAATTTGGATCAATGTATACCATGGAAACAATGTGAAGACTGGCAAATTGCCTTTTGTTGGGGGTGGGGGAGAGAAGTAAGATTAGGGGAAAAATTGTAAAACTCAAAATAAATAAAATCTTTAAGTACCAAAAAAAATAATAAAGTTCTCTATAACAGGATTGTTTTCCATCCTCACATCTTTTTCACCCACAAAGATTCAGCTAACTACAATGGCCCACTTGCCGTTCCTCAAATATGGCACTCTTGTAAACTTTTGCACTGACTTTCTGTCTCCCATGCTTGGAATGCTCTACTCCCTTATCTTCACTCCTCCCTCCCTCCCTCCTTCCTTCCTCCCTCCCTCCCTTCCTTCCTTTCTCACTTTTTCTTTCTTCCTCTCTTTCTTTCTCGCTAATTTGTATGTAATTACTTTTAACAAATAAAGATCCCCCTTCTCCCCCTTCTCCTAGAAAAATCAAGAAAAACAAAATCTCTTGGTACAACCATGTATAGTCAAGCACCAAATCCCCAGATTGGTTATGCCTTAAATAAAAGGTAGTCTCAATTTTCTGAGTCCTGAGTCTGAATTCTGGCTTCCTTTAATACTTATCTCAAATCCTACCCTCTGCAGGGAGCCTTTATTGGACATTTAAGCTCCTAATTGGAGGGCAGTATGTATCTTATATCCAATTTGATACATCCTAGTTTCTTTTATTAGAATCTACCCTCCTTGAGAGCAGGGACTGTACAGTTGGTTTTTGTTCTTAGTTGCTTTTTCTTTATTAAATACTTAGCACAGTGTCTGACAGACAATAAGCATTGATGCTTGTTGAGTGACTTCCACACAAGACCATTAGGGGTCAGGGTCCCCTTTGTACACTTCAGTCTGTAATCCCAATGAATCCTCTCTGAGGCATTTCAGCAACCAGTAAGTGAAAACCCAAATTTCTAATATCTTTGCCCTTAAATCTTTTGACGATGGCATACATTATTCTAGAGACATGCTGTTACTTACATCCATTTTAAATTGAAGCAGGAAGTTTTCCTGGAGAGCCAGAATCCTATATGGAGAAAAAAAAAATCCAGTTATTTGTGAATTACTGTTGTCAGAATTGTAAAGCTTCAGGCTACATGACAAAGTAAAATTTCTTAGTTGATTGGCTTAGTCACACAACCAGTTATGTGTCAAAGGCACAACCTCAACTTGAAGCTAGGTGGTCCAGTGGACAAAACACTTTGCTAGGAGTTAGGAAGCTCTGAGTTCAAATACAGTTATCCCTTCCATATAGCAGGGCCTAGGGGCATGGTGTTCCTCCATCTGGAAATCTGTGTAAAACTTTTTGACCCTCCCTTTGTACTAGAGAAGAAATCTGATTGTTTTTCTTTTTTCTTTTATGGGGTGTTTACAGTACCTTATTGTAAATTTTGGTTTAAATATTTTTGTGTCATCTGCTGGCCTTTGTGCTTAGTCTGAAGCTTCTGCGAAACTCCCCCCAAAATTCTCATTTGATTCCTTATGCTGATCTGAGTTATAATGAAACATGTTAGGGAAAGTCTTGATGTGGAAGGGATAACTTCAGATGCTTAAAAATAGCACATCCCTAGACAAGTTATTTAACACAGTCACCTACCTCAGTATACTCATCTGTAAAATGGGGACAATTATAGCATCTATTTCCCAGGGTTGTTGTGAGGATAAAATGAGATAATATTTGTAAAATGTTCTGCAAACATTAAAGTACTATATAAATGCAAGCTATTATTATTGATATTAATTATCATTATTATTACTCCAGTGCTCAAATGTTTTCTAAATTCCTTACTGTCCAGGATGATTATAATAATTAAGCAGCTGTTGCCTCATGTCAGCAGGGAGGCAATTTTGACCTCTTGCTGACTATATATATATATATATATATATATATATATATATATATATACAAAGTACAAGCATTAACTGTAGCTTTGTTTCCAGGCTAAGGACACCTATTGAAGTTCAAAGATCCTTATCACCAGGTAATGAATTTTTCTGGCTATCCCAAAACTGTCTGCCAAAGCATTACAGTGTTGTTCTGTCTTGATGATAGCCCTGCACAGATGACGTCTTGAATCTTTAAAGTTCTGTAATATGAATAATTTATATTTCTATAAGAAGTCATAGGTTGTAAAGCATTTTCCTTATCTAAGTGATTATCATAAGTCTACCAGGTAGGTAATATTACATCAGTTTTTCAGAGGAAGAAACTGAGTTTCAAAGAAAGAAATGGATTTGCCCAAACCACAGTGATACCCAAACCAAATTTGTGATGCCCAAGAATAGCAAAACAGTCTTTGTAACACTACAAATATGTATGAGAACAAATTAGTTTCAAAAGATCAAAATGTGTTTGCATCATCTTGATTAAGGTTATTTTGTTGTATATAAAACATTTCTGCCTTGGAATTTCCTTTCCTCTCCTTATTTCTTATGAACAAGTCTCAGATTATACTTGCCTCTCTACACATGTCAAACTCTCTTGCTTCAGCTAGTGATACCCTGGAATGATGAACATTCCTATGTAATAATCTATTTCATGTATTTCCATGAAGGCTCTGAGATTTAGAGTTGGAAGGGATCCGAGGAGTCACTGAAGTCCAAATCTCAAATTAGGTTTAAAAAAAAGCCCAAGAGGAATAATGACTTGGCCAAGGACATACAGATAGCAGAATGACTCAAAACCAGGAAATCTCATTCAAAGTCCATTGGGTGCTTGTTCCAAAGTGTGACTCTTTAAAAAAAAATACTGAAATCTGGGGTTCTGTGAGGAACAACCTATTGTCTCACTGAAAATGATAGATTTTGAAAATGCTGGTCACTAGTTCCAAGGAAGATTATCCTTTCCATTTCCCTGCTTTCAGCTTTTCTTTATTGTTGTCTTCCTCTATTAGAATAGAATCTCTTTGAGGGCAGGCACCTAATTATGTGGCTAGCATATCATGGGTGCTTAATTTTTATTTATCTGTTAGTATTGGGGGTCTCCAAACTGGGTCTAAATTTATCTGAAGAATAAGATTTTAGTAGTTGAAAAGAAAAGCACAATTTCTTGTGTCTGATGTCATTTGTTCTATCATGTTTTATTTACTCTGTCATTCCACAAATGAGATCCATGTATATTGAGGTTGGAGTCAAGAGATCAGAGTTGAAATTCATGTTTTTGATACTAGCTAGGCAACCCTTGTCTTAGAGAAAAAATGCCAGACTCAATCTCTGTCCTCCAGATAAGAGAAATTTAATCATCGCAACCTTATGGAATTTGCTTCTGAACTCACTGAATTTTCTTAACATTGCTGACCTTGCTAAGTCATTCAGATCCAACCGGCCATCTTTGTTTTTGTCAAAGATCTTCATCTGGAAAGAAGAGAAAATAACTGTGAAAAGGTTGATATTGATAAGTTTGGCTAAGCAAATCTTTTTGAATGAACTCTATCAAAAGAAGTAGGAAAGGAATCCCAAAATAGTTTCAAGAAAATTTGTCAAAAAACTTACTAACATTGTTGTCCTTCCCACTCCTTGCCCTCTGCCCACCCCTTCACCATTTATATTATATTTCAATTGCATGAAAGGGAATATTCTCTTCAAACAACTGTGATACCACATTTGAGGTGATAGACTGGGAGTCTACTTTTTTGTTTATTTTTGCAAGGCAAAGGGAGGGTTAAGTGATTTGCCCAAGGTCACACAACTAAGTAAGTATTGAGTGTCTGAGGCAGGATTTAAGTTCAGTTTCTCCTGGCTGCAGGGCTGGTGGTCTATCCACTGCATCACAGCGCTGCCCCAACTGAGGGGATACTGATGAGTGAAGCAATAGAGTTGTGATTAGAATGGAAGGCTAGGAAGTTTTGGTTGAAAGAAGAATTTTGAAGACTTGATGATGCTGAAATTTTCCATGGCAGTAAAGTCTAAGATGTGGTAAGGGAGGTAAAGGTAATTGAGAAATTTGAAGAATTGAAAAAAAAATTGAAGAGTTTGAAGAATTGAGAAGGGAATTTTGCTAGAGCAGTTGCCAACACAAATATTGAAGTTTTAGAGGATGACTTCAGGGGATGGAGTAGACTATTAGACAGCAATTGAAATCCTTGAGAAAGTGGGGACAAGTCAATAGATAACTACAGCCAGGATGGGAAGAGTAAGGTACTTGCTGGGAGAACAGTAGTGCTGTTCAGTTCAATTCAATTCAGAAAGCATTTATTAAGTGAGATCCTGTTGAGTTATGAAATTTAGCTAGGATGGTCCTTGCCCTCATATACCTTAGGATCTATAAGGGTGGCTGGGTGGTAAAGTGGATAGAGAGCCTGGTGTGGTCAGGAAAACTCATCTTGAGTTTAAACACTTAACTAGCTGTGTAATTCTGAGCAAGTCACTTAACCCTGTTTGCCAGTTTTCTCCTCTGTAAAATGAGCTGGAGAAGGAAATGGCAAATCACTCCAAGTATCTTTGCCCAGAAAATTTCATATGGGTTCAAAAACAACTAAACAGCAAAAATAACTATTAAGGAGATGCATCATATACACAGAGAGCTATAATATACAATATTACATAAGGGCATTAGAGAAATTCAACAAATGTCCCTTTGTTACATGAAAGGAGATTGTAACCACCAGAAGGAAAAACAGAAGACTTCAGAAGAAAGGACTTAGCTGCTTACCAATGAATGAGCTACAGCTGGGGTCTTTCAAAAGCAGAAGGGAATTTTACACCCACCTCCATTTACTTGTTTCCCTTTTGTATATTTGTGTATGCATATGTGTAGAATTGTGTAGTGAAGGCATTCTCTCTCTAATGGCAGATAATTTTACTGTTTTAAGTCTAACCTGAAACAAAAAAGGAGCATTTCTGGGGAAGATCCCTAGACAAGAATTTAGGAGACAAAATTTCTAATTTGGACTCTAGCATAAAATAGTTGTGTGATGTAAGTTACTATCTGCTTCTCTGCTTTATGTTCATAGATTATAAGGTCCTGTGAGCCCAAATAGTCTATAAAACTAGCTGAGCTCTTACTTTTTATTAATTAATTAATTAATTGATTGATTTTTTCATCCATATGCACATGTATATTTTTAAGTTACAAAGTCCATCCTCCCTTCCCATCCCCTTCCCCTTAGTGGTGAACAGTCAGGTTAGCATTGTACATATATATTTTTGATAAACATGTTTACAGATTAGTCATTTTCAATATGAGGAATTAGGATTAAGGGAAAGAAACACATGTGATAGTTTTTTAAAAGTGAATATAGTGTTCATCAAATTCTGAAGGTTTTGTTTTGTCTTGTTTTTTCTTCATCTGTTTGGGGATAGCATTGTCCTTTGCTGATCTTATACAGCTGTCCTAGCTCTCTGAAGTGCTGAGAGGGGCTGCTTCCAACAAGTCTGATCATCTCACAACCTTGTTCTTAATGTGTACATTGTTTTCTTGGTTCTGCTCCCTTAGCTGAGCTTTTATAATCCTTTCCAGATTTAAATTTCCATGATAATCTGAAGACAAAAGCTAAAGGAGAAATTCTACTTAAGTAAACCCCCTTTTCCTGTCAGCTAGTGTGATCCTCCAGTATAAGCTCTGCTGATTAGCAAGTAGGAATTCTAGGGCTCCCCTAGCTTCAGCCAGGCTTGTCTAGAGGCTAATTGTTTTGAGAATGATAAAAGCTCCATAATGGGCAGTTGCTGGGCTGTGAAAGATGGGTGGGATATTTTTAGGTTCCCCAAAACTGTAGTTTCATGACTTTTCTTCTCATTCTACACTTAGAGTGGTGAAACCCATGGAGTGGTGACAGTTCCATCAATCAACCAATAAATCATTCCACAAGCAAACATTAGTTAGAATATGAGTCAATTCCATCCTATTCAACAAACAAAAAGTGCCCACCTCATCCGGAACACTGTACTAGACTCCTAGAGAGAGAGGCAAATTTCAGATTAGATCAAGGCCGATAGTGAATTCAAGGAGTCACAGTCAAGTGCCTCCATTTTTAAACTTAAACACTTCAAACAACCAATGCCTGGAATTCATGGCCTCTTCAAATCTGTCTCTCATAATTTTTATATTCTTTCTGATAGCTTTGGGATTCAAGTACTTTGTATTTGCTTGTTTCTCCCCACCATAGAAGATATGCCTCTTGATTGCAGGGGCTATTTCATTTTTAGTTATATTTATATGACTCTTTAAGGTTTACAAAGTACTTTACAAAAAAATATCTCATTTCATCATCACAACAATCCTAGAAGATAGTTGATATTTTATATTTTACAGATGAAGCAACTGAGGCAAAGAGATGTTAAATTACTTGCCCAGGAGTATATAGCCAGTAAGTATCTCAGGCTGGATTAGAACCTGTAACTTTCTGACTCCAGACCCAGTGCTCTATTTATTAGGTTTGGGGTTTTTTTTTTGTAAGACATTGGGGTTAAGTGGCTTGCCCAAGGCCACACAGTTGGTAATTATTAAGTGTCTGAGGCCAGATTTGAACTCAGGTACTCCTGACTCCAGGGCCGGTGCTCTATCCACTGCATCACCTAACCTCCCCCCCCCCCCCCAGTGCTCTATTTAATGCACCACTTACCAACCACATTTTTACTTTTATATACCTACAGACTATTATCTGAACTGTAATATGCAGCTAGATGGTGAAGCAGATGGAGTCAGGAAGACTCATCTTCCTGAGTTGACTCTAGCCTCTAATTGTGGGATCTTGAGCAAGTCACTTAATCCTTTTGCTTCATTTCCTCATTTGTAAAATGAGCTGGAGAAGGCAACGCAAACCACTCCAGCAACTTTGCCAAGAAAAATCCAAATAGGGTCAGGGAAATGACTCAACAACAACATGTAATTGGATGGCTCCTCATAGGACTTGTTTATTTGTATATGTGCTTTCTTTGCTTGATACTGCAAAAGGCAATTGAACCCATAAATAAATAGGAGGAGGGGGTGGTGCATTTTCATTGGACAATTGCAAAATACTCTTATTGACTTCAAACCTCTCTCTGAAATATAGGCTTTTCTCATGAGTAATAGTATTCAGGTAGTTCACAGCTACAAGAAAGGTAGCACCCCAGTATGTGAAGAGTTAAAAATAAATATCATTTAGAGCACAATGGAAAGGGAGATATTGGATAGAGTCAGCTGCTATGTGTAATAAACCATTGATCTCAAGGGAAGTAGAGAAAAGGATGTCATCTAAGAAATATAAAAGCCTATCTTCTAGTCAAGTCAACAAGCATTTATTAAGTTCTTTTTATATACCAGGTATTTTACTGTTGTCTGGGGATGGAAAGAAAGGCAAAAACAGTTCCTGCCTTCAAGAAGTTTACCATCTACTGGGAGAAGACAACAGTCAAACAACTACATATGAATAATATGTACGAAATAAATTGGAAATAATCACAGAGGAAAACAGAGGAATGACTTCTTGAAGAAAATGTAATTTTAACTATTATCCAAAGGAAACCAGGAGATAGATGTGAGGAAGGAGAGTATTCCAAGCATGGGAGACAGCCAGTGAAGTTGCCCAGAGTTTGCAGATGGGAGATGGAATGTCTTGTAGGAGGAATGCCAAGAAGGTCAGAGTATTTTGATTGTAGAATATATTGACTATTGAGTAAGATGTAAGATTGGAAAGGGATGAAAAGGCCAGGTTTTCTTTCTCATTGTTTTTTATTTGGAAAAGATTTTTTTCCTTATTTTTCTAGCTAAGAGAAGAGCCCACAGTCTCTCTCTGTGTTCACTTTTTCTGAGAAGTTCAGGGACTCTCATGTTTTATTTTGCTTTTTTTAGCTACAGTTCTGCAGAATTATGGAAAAGATATCTTTACTGTTCTCTCTTTATTGTCCTATTTTTCCAGAATCTTTAATATTTTGTGTTGCATATTTGTATTTGAGCTAAAATTTCTCCATTGTGATCGATATATATTTTGATTTTGTTATACTTAATAAATTTTACACACCTGCTTTTTTAAAAAAAAAAAAAAGAACTATATAAGCCTAAAAGTAGATGCTTCCATGGTAAAAGGGAAAGATAACTGAAAGACAATCCATGAGCTCCCTTGGTATCCTTATAGCACTGAGAACGAGAGGGAGGCTCCCAGTACATTGCATGCAGCCTCTATAGTAAACTTATGATTTATGGATGAACAGGTGCATATTTGATAGATCCCTGTCATCTACATAAGGCTGAGCTCACAAACCTATTTCTGAGCATCCCTTGTACCCAGTGCTGTGCACCTAGTGGATACTATGCTAATATTTTGTTGAATTCAAATAGTAAGGGAATATACCACATATGAAAGCAGCTATTTTTTAAATATCACACATGCCAAGTATATTAGCAAGGTACAATCAAAGGACCAGATGAAGTCTAAGCAGAGAAAAGTTCCTCCAAGGTTGGGATTCATCAGGGAAGGTTTCATGGAGAATTTGGTACATGAATTGAGCATTTCTAGATAGGCAGGAATTTATCAGATGAGAATAATAGAAATTTCTAAGTGCATGGAGGAACAAAGCAAAAATAAGAAAGAAGAAAAGCACAGGACAGATAGAGAAGATGAGAAATGGTCCAGTTTGACTGCAATAGGGAGTATATAGAGGGGAATAGTAAGAGACAGAAGAAGCCAGGTTGGATGGGGCAAGGTATACTATAGAGGATTTGGATTTTCAGGGTGAGAAGTTGTCACCTTACAGCTGGAATGCTATTACTATTCAGTTCATCTTGCCATTGGGAAGGGAAGCCTCTCAGCCAAAATTAATTAGTTATATCTTCTGGGGGGGCAGCTAGGTAGCATAGTGGATAGAGCACTGGTGCTGAGTCAGGAGGATCTGAGTTCAAATTTGACTTCTGACACTTAATACTTACTTAGCTGTGTGACCCAGGGCAAATCACTTGACCACATTATCTTGCAAAAAATAATTATTTTCTGTAGTCCTAGCTTAGTAGTTCTCATTATTCATTTCTCCATCAGTCTAGTCCCACAACATATATACAGAAGTGTCATGGGACTCCACAGAGCTTCACTCTCTCCAACAAATTCATAAAGACAGGATATTTCTCCTGAGATTTAATGGAATAGAATCCACAGGGAATTTAAACTGCAAACATAGAAGGATTGTCGGTTCAGAACCTGACTCCATCAAGGTATTCTACTATACACAGAATTCTGAACCAGGTCCTACTTCATTATTACTAAATAGCTTATGAATGATATTCTCTGAGGGGTTTTGTTCCAGCATAACCTTCTTAAGCTAATTTCTTTTAAAATTTTATGAATGCATTATGCTTTTATATCACTGATGGGATGGATACACAACGAGCAACCTCTATTCATAGCAACCATGACTGATGGCATATGCAACATTCCACGATGCAGTCCTCCATCTCTTTCCTAAAAGGAGGTATATTTTATTATCTATTCTCCAGTACTAAGATTAGTCAATGCAATCAATTAGCTTTATGTGACCTCCTTTTCATTATTGTAAAATGTTTTTTCATTTAATAATATTCATTATTGTAAAATATTTTTGTTATTGTATAATTTTCTTTGGGTGCTTAATAAATGCTTATTAATTTATTTACTCAACATCATCAGTTCATATTATTCTTGACTTGTTTATTGGAATTTTTCCTATTCCTCATTTCTTATGGAACAATAAAATTTCATATTTCATATTTATATTTACAACTTGTTTAGATCTCCAAAGAGATGGGCAACCATTTTGTTTATAATTGTTGGCAATTATAAAAATTATGGCCATGGATATTTGGATATATAATCCTACTTTCTGTTTTTGACCTCTTTCAAGTTTGTACCCAGTAATAGGACTAACAAGTAAGGGACAATTCTATGATTTTTCTCTATAATTAAAAAAAATTCCAGATTGATTGGAAAGTTTACTGCAACACCAAGAATAGCCTATTATGGCCTGTCTTCTCAAAATTCTTTCAATAAGACTATTGCTGTCTTTTGTCATCTTTACCAGTCTTCTGGGTATAAGAGGAAACCAGCATAATTTTATTTAAACCCTTCTCTGTTTCATAATAGATAGTTTCATGAGTTGTGACCAACAAAAGTAATCATCTCAATTTTAGCCTTCTGGTAATGAGATTCTCCAAATTTGGCTGGAAATAGAATCATAGAATTTCAGAACTGGAAGAGACTTTAGTACCCATCTTGGTTCAATCCTTGTCTGAAAACAATGGTTATCCAGCCTTTGCTTAAGGACCTCCAATGACAGAAGAAGTATATGCTCTTTAGGGGGCAGCTAGGTGGGTGCAGTCAATAGAGCATGGGCCCTGGAGTCAGGAGGACCTGAGTTCAAATTTGGCCTTAGACACTTAATAATTATCTAGCTGTGTGACCTTGGGCAAGTCACTTAACCCCATTGCCTTAAAATAAATAAAAAATGAAGTGCATGCTCTTTTAAGAGAGCCTATTCACACATTCAGTTAGCCAATTGTTAGGGAACTTTTCCTTACATCAAGGCAAAATTTGTTTCTTTTTATTTTCTATACATCATACCTAGTTCTTCCCTCTGGGACCAAACAGAACAACTCCAACTCCTGTCCATTTGGAAGTACTTTAAGATAGCATTCTCTTCTCCATTTTTTTCAAAGACCATTTTACCCATGTATTTGGTGCCTTTCATCAATCTAGTTATATTTCTCTGAATACCACTTGATTTATTATCTGTTACTCACATTATATTTCTTTTTTTTTTTTAGGTTTTTGCAAGGCAAATGGGGTTAAGTGGCTTGCCCAAGGCCACACAACTAGGTAATTATTAAGTGTCTGAGACTGGATTTGAATCACATTATATTTCATAAGTTGATTTTTTTAAACTCAGAAACAAGAGTTCCTATTTATTATTATTTAACTCTATTTTGCTTGTCAAGGATTTCTGCATCTTGATTCTTTCATTCACCGGTTCAGCTATTCCTTTCCACCTCCAAATGATCAGAATGCAGAAATACCAGCATAAAAATCAGCACACTCAGGGTATGTTTTTTCCTTAAATAGCTGATTAGTAGATGGCTATTAGGTAGTTGTTTAACTGTATTTAAGGAAGTTTTTTTTTAAACAAAACTGACCAAACTTAAGACAGAAAGATTAGATTAGAAGAGTAGAAGATTAACCTGGGGTTAATTGTTTGTGTTAGACTTTTTTGGCAATCTGGTAAAACCCACATATCTCTTCTTAGAATTATTTTTTAATGCATTAAACAAAATATACAGGATTTCAAAGAAAGCCAATTACATTGAAATGAAGTTTAAGGGTCTCTGATAATTATGCTTAATGTCATAGGTTCAGAATTTAAGTGACCAGGAAGTCTAAAAATGTGACTATGGAAGAGACTCCAGTGAATTGTTCATGTTTACTAACTATATTTCTCAATATAACTTTTTGACTTGATCCTATTATATGAATGTCCTTTTTGACTTGGGTCTTATAAATGTCTTTGGGCCTTGTAAATGAGGAAGAAGTTTTGACAGTAGAGAATTTCTAGGAACTATTGATGAGGAAAAAGACATATAATCCCATTCTTTTGGTTTTATTTCTAACAAGAATGACAATTTTTAATGATACTTCCAGTACTTAGTTACTAGACAAAGATGTCATATTTAGAGTATCAAGAGAAAGGTTAGTGTTTATAGGTAACCTAAAATCCTGCACATTTTTAGTATCTTTTGCCACCATTTCTACTACTCTGCCATTAATTTGGCAGATGCTAAAGGAAACTACACAGAACTAGGGACCATTTTATTGATTGTTTCATGAATTTCTATGGTGAATTTACAAAATTTTGTGCTTACTATTTATGCATTGAAACATGACCTCTTCCCTTAAAAAGCTTGTAATCTAATGATGGGGGGGGGTGTGAACTGGCCAAAGGGGAAGTCATGTACACAAATAGCTGTGACAAGAGGGAGAATGAGATTAATGCAATGGAGAGTGTAAGGCAAAGTACCATGAGGAATCTGAGGAGATAGTAATGACTAAGGAGCATAGCATCATAGATTTTGAACTGAAAGGGATCTTTGAGGCCATTACATCCAGCCTCTTCATTTTACATATGAGGGAACTGAAGTTCAGAGAGATTAAACAAAATATCTGAGACCAAATTTAAAACCATTCTGACAGCAAGTCTAATGCTCATTTCACCTGGGTGAGGGAAGGGATTATAGAAGAAAGTAGAAAATAATATCTGGATGGTATTAGAATGGTAGTGGGTTGTGTACTGGGGTAGGCAGAAGATAGAGAAGACTTCATGAAGCAGGTAGCATCTGAGTTGAATCTTGAAGGAAGGCAACAACTTCAAATAGAGATTAGGAATGTATAGTAGAATATGATATTCATTAGGCATGGAAGATAGCAATTACAAAAGCATAGGGACAAGAAAGGGGGGAAAGAATAGAAGGCAGAAATGGATCAGTTTGATTAGTCATATGTTTTCTGAAGGGGAATCATGTGGATCAATCTGGAAAGCTAAATTAGAGACAGATAAAAAGTTATATTTTTATTATACTATATTAGCATGTTTGACAACAATCTGACATCCGTATAGAAAAGAAATTGGATGGGAGACCTAGAGGCAGAAAGAGTAGTTAGAAGGTTTTTAGAGTAGTCTGAATAAAAGATTTTGAGGGACTGAACCAGATTATTGCTAATGGAGATTATCATGGAAATAGGGACTGAACCTGTGATCTCATTGGTATTAGAAATTCTCAGATGAGGAAACTTTCTCTATCAATAATGGTTGGCACTTTCTCTCCAATTTTTAGAACTTTGAGAATTGTTTATAGCACTGAAAGATGGCAGTTAGACAGAATGTGCCAGACCGAATCTGAACCCAGATCCTTTAGATTTGTTTGTCTACTTCAGCCTCAAAAATTTTGATTTTTTAAAAATAATTATTTTAATAATAACTTGGGTTTCACTTTCCAACTAGTTACATGAGCAAATTTCTCCAAGAACTATTATTATACCTTGCTTTTCAAAAAAATGAAATTAAAAAAATGTTTTTCTTTATCAAGATCTCTATTTTTTTCTCCCCACCTCATGTTGATGGTACATCCCTATTACATGTCATGCAAGTATTTTATTAGCATATTATTTCCTTCCTTGCCTGGACCATTAATTAGAAAGTTAAATAAGACCAGATCAACAGAATCTTCCTTCCTGTTACTAATTGAATACATTTCCACGCCTCAACTAACATTTCTATCAATTTTTAAATCTTACCATACTCATTCATGCCATCTTGAAGTCATTTATTAAGTAAAACTTCTTAAGTTAAGGATTTGATTCTAAAAAAAAGGATAGAAGAAGAAAGAAAGAATAAGAGAAAGAAATAGAGACAGAGAGAAGGAGGGAGGGAGGAAGAAAGAGAGAGAGAAAGTTGCCTGAGCAACAGGCAGAATGATGGAGTTCCTACATCCTATAAGTTTTCTTGGTGCTGTTCCCAGTGCAGAATTATTCTTATGCTATAGTTCTGAACAGCAGCAAGCCTAGTGAGTCCCTCAGGACATGCACTATTTCCAACAATAAGCTCAGCTGGATGGGATCAGTTACTGTTGTTCATTCAGGTCAGAAAAATAGAATGAATGTTGAAGAAACTTATCAAATGCACATAGTCTTATAGATAGGTTCCAAAAGTCCCCAAATGGAAACATTTTAATCTACCAAGTACTCTTTTCAAGAGACATCAATTAAATGGCCACTTGGTGTTTGAGCAAGTTTCAGCCTCCATGGACTTTATCTAGTAGAAGGGAAGAAGAGAGGGATGAGAAATTAACACAGAGAAGGTGATAGATGGAGAGAGAGAGAGGGAGGGAGGGAAGGAGGGATGGGGAGAGAGAGAGAGAGAGAGAGAGAGAGAGAGAGAGAGAGAGAGAGAGAGAGAGAGAGAGACTAGGAAACAGATGAAGAAAGAGCCAGATGAGAGAGAGAAGAGGAAGAAACAAATTAATAGGTGACGGGAGAGAAAAATGCAAATGAAGGAGAAAGAAGAGAGAGATAAAGAGATAGAAATGAGGAGAGAGGGAGGGAAATGGAGAAAGAGATAAAAGAAGGGATAAGGAGGAGGACAGGAATAGAAAAAGGAGGAAAAAGGAAAAGGAAAGAGGGAACAAGATGGAGAGAGAAGGGGGTCAATGAATATAATAGACCCAAGGGGAATCGACCTGGGTTCAGATTTCACCTCTAGCACTTATTGGCTGTTTCTGCTTAGTCAGTGGAAGGATCACAGATCTTTCCTATTTAAAAAAAAGCCTTCATTTATGAGATAAGATTCTACCCATCTTAGCTGATTTTCACAACAACGCTGTGAAGAAGATTAATTGCTTAAAGCAATATTCTTAAACCCAGTTTACAGATGAGGACACTGAGACACAGTGACTTGCCAGAGATGATGTCATTAAGTGGCAGTCAGGATTTGAATTAAGTCCACTGTGTTTTTCATGACACTATGCTTCTTCTGCTTTGAATTCCTCCCAATTCAAATGTAGAAACAATGAAGACAAAAACTCTATCTACTCAGGGTGATAGGGTGTAGCTGCACTTGTTAGTAATAATTTTGTTGTTTAGTCATTTCAGTCCTTTCCAATTCTTCATGATCTTATTGGGGGCTTTCTTAGCAAACTTACTAGAATGGTTTGTCATTTCCTTCTCCAGATCATTTTACAGATGAAGAAACTGAAGCAGACAAGGTTAAATGACTTTCCTAGGATCACACAGTAAGTACCAGAAACCAAATTTGAACTTGCAAAGATGAGTCTTAATGACTCCAAGTCCAACCCTCTATCCACCTCGTTACTGTGCTAGTTACTACCACTTCCATTGTGAAGCCTTGTTTCTTCCCTTAGCTTTCTCTTTATTCATGAGAACACTTCCCTCTTCCCAAAGAAGTGCTTTTCTGGTCCTTCTGCTTTCCCACTTTCTTCACCGCAGCTCCTTGTTAACTATATAATAGGATGTCAATTGTTGGGACTATTTGAGGTGGAAAATCAGTTTTTCTGGCCAATCCGTTTCTGGCGTTGGGACTTAAGAGACAAACCTGATAATCAAGGTGCTGCTATGTTATTTTCTTTTAAAAACCTAAATGAAGTTAGACTTCCTCTCTGTGGCCTTTTCTTCAACTTCTGTGTTTCATTTTCTGTTGACATTTTTGGTCAGTTTTCAGATAGAGCATTAGAAAATTAGGTAGATGATATTTTTAGTTGTTTTGTTATTCTTTTTTTACAAAGAAGTATAAAAATTTGTAGAATATTAGACATTCAGACTTTAATCTGCTGCTAGAACATGTTTTGAACTTTCTGTCTACAGTACTTTGTGTTGTTTCCTCACCTCTTTTCATCTGTTGAATTCCTATCCATTTCTTAAAGGTCAATATAAACTTCCACATGAACTTCCATGAAAGTCAAGGGAAAGAGATCCATTAGGATTCTGCTCTCTCCTTCCCCAACCCACATGCACACCTTTATGTCTCCCAGAAGCATTTGTTTCTACTTCTAACTCACTTACCATTGTAACATGTGTATTTTAGTATCTAATCTCCCTTATAAACTGTAAACTCTCTGAGGCAGGGACTGCATTCTATCCAGATGCTGGCTCCCCTTAAGCTCTTGCTCTGCATATAATAAGTAGTTAATAAAATTAATAAATATTTATGGGATGAATTGTTGTTAAATGTATAAGGGAAGGATACTAATAAATGGGAAGAATTCAGAAGGATCTTCTGTAAGAGGTGGTCTTGAAGGGTGGTAGTGATTACAAGAAGCAAAGATAAAGAGGATACACATTGTAGGTATGAGGGTCAGGCTGTAAAAAGATAAGAGAGGAACTAGACTGTCATGCACAATTTAGATTGAACCCTTCAGTTTCTGATAAGGAATAGTGTGAAATAAGTCTGGAAAAAGTTGGGAGAAGACATTATACAAAAGGATAGAAGACATGGTCAACAGTGGCAGAAACTGCAGAGTTCAAGATGGGTGAGGTCTGAAAAAATTACCATAGGATTCAGCAATTAGGTACCCTGGATAAAAGTTCATTCAAGGGGTGGGGGCATCTGTAAGATTTCAAGAAGTTGAAATGAGAGAGATTTGAGGGAGTGGAAGCAACAAGGGCAGGCAGCTCTTTCTAAAAGAAAAAGAGATATGGCATGATAATTTCAGAGAATTGCAAAATTCATTGAAGGTTTTTCAGGATGGAGTGGGGAGGATGATTTGGTTATGTCTGTAAGTATTAAGGGAGGAACCAGTGGATAGAGAGTGATAGGGAATGATCAAAGGGAAAAATTCTTAAAGGCTGATGTGAGGAGATGAAATCAGGAGCACAGATAATGAAGTTAACCTTATTCTTTCTTGCTACCTCCTCCTCTGAGACCACAGAGAAAGAAGAGAGAATGGGGTATATTTGATATTGAGGGGATCTGAGATATAGAATCAGGTAGAAAAAGGAGTTCATAAGAGGTGGCGTCAATTTACTTGCTTAAGAATAAAAGACCCCTGCTGAGAAGGAAGTGGTAAGGATATTAGAATTGACCCGAAGAGAGACAAGAAAGTTTGGAATGCACTCATGTTAACTTTGAAGTTCATCTAATACCCCCAATATTTTTTTTCACACAAAGCTATCTAGTCATACCTTCCTTGACCTATTGTTATGAAACTGATTTCTTGTTATACCAAGGCTAAAACTTTACAATTATTACATATTGCCTTACTAAACAGCCCCCAAATTTTGACTTTGTCAATCAATGCTATTTCTCCTTGAGAGAGCAAAATTGATAAGCATGCCATCTATGACTTTGATCCAAAACCATTGACTTTTTCAAAGAGGAGTTAAAGGGGTCAAGTGAAAAGATTAGATGCTCAAAAGATGCCCAGAAGAGCTCTGATTTCCTCATGGTCAATGGAATTCTTCATTTGCTTCCAAGCTTTCAGGCTGTTTTTAATGTATTTCCATTCTCCATCCCAAGGGGTTAACCTAAACAATCTATCTCTCTTTCCTCTCTCCCATTCAAGGTAAGGACCCAAGATCTGTCTATCCTAGACACAGGGATCATAAGGCATATGCACTGCTACTGCAGTAGAGGTGGGACCAGGAGGACAGAGACGCATATGGAGAATGACCATCTATCCCCCGAGGAAGAGAATACATGACTGATGGTCCAGTACACAGTGGTCACACTGCATGTGAGCTGAACCACTGTGTTGGTCTCCTCATTTCTAATATTTTCTTCACACACCTCAATAAATGTGCAGTCCCTGAGTTACATGTCACTCCTGTTGGGGATTGTTGCATTTCAAGCAGCTGTTCCTTCCATAGAGGGTACAAAGGTTCTTTTTGCTCTGAGAACTTCATAATATTTACTTCCTCCAAGTGTTCAGGGGTCCTACTTCCTCTTCTTCTGGGTGCTATGTTTCTTCATCTTCCAAATTCAAGAGCCAGATCAAGATTTTCTTCTTCCTCTTTGGGTCTTTTTTCTTCTTTATTTTCCCATTCAAGCCTCTCCCTCTTTCTCCCAGGGAAAAAAAGATATACTTCCCAGTAAACTTGGAAAACAGAGAGGAATTCCTTGACCTAATTTTTTGGGGGATGGGGTTGCAAGAGTTAAGTGACTTGCCCAAGGTCACACAGTTAAGTAAATATTACGTATCTGACTTTTGTGCCACCTAGCTGTCCCTAATTCACCTTTTCTTATAGAAAGGAAACTATTATGCACCATGCTTAAAATGTTATGTGGTGATAGCAGAAAAAACAAACTTTATACACTCCATGAAGGTCTAAGAACTTTCTCCTTGCTTTCCATACTTGCCAGAAATGAGATTCTCAGTAACTTCTGTTATTCAGATGCAGAATAAATTGACATAATCCAGAGGATATCAGTTTTTTGGAGTGAGTTTGTTTTTTTGCTTTTTTTTGTCATTAACTCCCAAGGTAAAATCCTCTAGCATGAAGATTATTTCAAAGAATTTAGTACCAATAGCTAATCGCTATATTTGGGGATAAAAAGTAAAATTATTCTCGTAAACCAGAATGCTACCATTCCAGTTTATTTACTATAGAAATTATCTCTATATTGGTAGACACAGGAGGTACTAGGACTGTATTTCTCCTCCTTCCTTCTGTCCTAATTTCTACAACTGGCTTTATATATAAACAAAATAAAAATGAATATACATAATATAATCCACAGAATTCTGAGAAGTGTTTTACCACTCCAACACACACATATAAATATATATATACATATTTTATTATGTATAATATATGATGTTTATAGATTGTATGACATATTATTATGTATTTTCTCTACTTGCTTAACCTAATGTTTGAATTGCAGCATCACTATCTCTTCTAAAATGTTCATGCATTGAAGTTATACATGACAAATTATTTCATTAATACTTTGTATGAGTTTTTAAAAATCTGATCACTTTCCCCATTTTGGAACTAGTGAACCTTAAGGCACTGAAGAACTAGATGCTTTGATGCCAAAATGTAGGAAGAAAAATGCTTGTTGATGGAGCACAACTCTAGAGGGGTGCTTAGATCTATGTGAAATACCTTATTAGGAAATGAGAATTCACCAGATGTTTTCAGGCAGGTCAGGGATGGTGGGTAGCAAAAAAAGACAGGTTGGAGGCCTTCTGGCACACAGTTAGGGTGGTGAAGGAGATATGTTTTATTTCTATCATAATCTGGCCTAAGGTCAACCCTGACTGACCATCTTGTTAAAGATGTTGAACTATTTTTCAGGAAAGGTTGACATTGATTTGAACAAAAACCTTAAAGTCGACTGTTTTCAAGGGAAGTACTCTAATTCAAAAATTCTGAAAACCAATATTTCATTTGGCTCAACTTATTTAATCAGTCAATGAAATTGAGATCATAGAGTGCCAACATCATTTCTTAACTTCCATTAAAAAATTCCTAGAATGTTTGGTGATGTTCCTCAGTCAGTTTCAATTTTAATTCATTTTGCAAATTATTTTTATATTAAAGGATTTCAGGGAAACTTGAATCAATAAGGGACCTAGAGATTTCTCTGTAGCTAAGAAACTGTTTCCTGTTTCTGAGGGATTTCCTTTTCTACCCTTTATTACTGAACATATATTTGTTCAGGATTTTTATCATTGCTTTACCAGCAATTAAAAGAGATCAACACAGCAATGATCATCATGTTTGAGATCTGTCCTAGGATTTGATTTTATCCTTTGTGCTATTAACAAATAACCTCCATCGAAGATGATTTCCTGCCTGAGCTCATACGTGCTCCTTGTGACCAGGGGTTGAGCTAGTACTTATTTGGGAGGCTTGGAATCAGAATTCCAGAGCTAGAATATATTTTAGTGTATTTTAGTGTGATCTAGAGCAAATACAAGCATTTTTATTGATACAGAAACTGTGACACAAGATAGAAGTGACTTTCCTAAGGTCATAATAAAGAAGTATGAGAGAGACAATCTTAGTTTTATTTTGTTTGGCAAGAATAAGTCACTATTTCTTGGTACCTTAATTACAGCATCTATAAAATGAGAAATATAATTTGGTATTCTCTGTAATTTAATTCAATTAAATGAACATTTATGAAGATTATAATATGTAAAATAGCACTATACTAGGTGCTCTGGATACAGAGCCATTACTCCAATAGGGCAACTAGGATTTTGTTCCCAGTCCTCAAATTTATAAACCACCAAATCACTTGGAGGACTATCCAATAACTATATCATGGGGTTTTTTTTTTGGTTTTTTTTACTACTACTGCCACTGTTGTCAACTAGAAAAGTATTTTAAAAAACCTTCATTCAGAATTGTTACTACACACTAATTCATAATAAAATGGGTGCTGTACTAGATTCTAAATGAAAATCAGAAGAACCTATACAGCTGTAAGGGTCCTCATTTTATAAATGAGGAAGCTGAGACCTGGAATAGATATGTAACTTGACCAAGATCACTCAGGAAATCTTTATCCTTTGCTTTCAAAGCCTGTACTGATTCAAAGAGAACTAATCCAATAGTTCACAGTCTAGAGGGGAAAGAGGATAAAATATAACTATAATGTAAGGTAGAATATACTTAAGAGTGTTGAAAAACACATGTAATGAGCCCTGACTTCTAGTTGATTAGGAGGAAGGAAGGATCAGGAAAGATTTTATGGAGTAACTAGCATTTGGGATAGGCATTAAAGAAGGAGTAGTGATGGTGGGTAGGGCATCCAAGTTTTTAATACATATACACAATCAGGAAAACATTGAGTATGTTAGAAAAACCAAAGCACACCATTTTGTCTATAGCACCAGATGTACAAAATGAATTCAATTAATAAACATTTCTTAGGTACTTCTTAGTAGTAAATCATTATTCTAGGAGCTGGGGATATAAAAAGTGAAAAAGATGACACAATTTTGATACAATACTCATGGCAATATATTAGTCCAACTGAGAGATCCTGAGGATCTGCATTAAGGTTGTGGCAAGCGACATTGCAAAATGTGAATGGATAGAATATGGCCCCTAGATAGGTGGTGGTGGTCATCAGAGAGTAATCAAGTTTATTCTATGGTTTCCAAGATGATGGTAAAGTTATTAACAGAAAGGGAAGAAAAAAATGTTAGAGAAAAAAGCAAGTTTTAGAGGAAAAATTAGTCTGGTTCTGAACATTGTATTCCATAAACCTTCATTTTATAGATGAGCAAAATATGGCCCCAGGAGTCTAAGTCACTTGCTCCAAATCTTGTAGATAGCAAATAGTAGAGTTGGGATTTGAACAAATGTCTGTTTCCAAATTCTATTTTTGCTACTATGCCACAGTGAGTTTAAAATTTTAGCAGAAATTTCAGAGATAGCCAATAGACAATTGAAAATGCAAGGATTGAACTCTGGGGGTGGGATGGGAGAATGGGTTTGGAGATAGAAATTTAAGAGCTACCTTCAGTGAAATGATAGTTGAAATCAAAAAAATGAATGGGATTTCTAAGGGAGAGAATAGTGAATGAGAAGAGAAGGTCAAGAACAGAGCTTTGAGAATGACCATATTATGGCATCAAGAGGGGGAATAAAAAGCAAAGGAGAGAAAGGAGAGACCAGATGGATTAGAGGATAGCTATTGTAAAATGTCTCAGGGATCTAATATCTAAATTTGAAAGATTTGAGTTAACACTGTGATTATTTACCTAATATGAATGGGGTCTTCTAGACTTCTCTTAAAAAAAAGTGATTAAGACAGTTAGATGGCATAGTGGATAGAGCACCAGCCCTGGAGTCAGGAAGACCTGAGTTCAAATCTGATCTCAGACACTTGATAATTGCCTAGCTATGTGGCCTTGGGCAAGTCACTTAACCCCATTGCCTTAAATAAATTTAAAAAAAAATTTTTTTAAAGTGATCAGCTTTCACAGATGATTGTATAAGATGAGTGGTCATCTAAAGGAATCAAGAGTGGTTATTCTTATTACTCTTGTGAAGCATATCTGAGAGTGTACTTACCATAGTATCAGTATATTCACTCAGTTTGGCCTCAGGAATGGTTTTTTTGTGATGTAGGAAGAGATCTCGAAGAAAATTCTTATAGATAGCAAGAAAAGAATCACTATTTTACAAAAGTCATAAAGTCTATATAAGGCAAATATTACTGTCAAAAATTATTTCATGGAATAAAATAAGCATTTCCATGACAGTATAATTTTTAAAAAGATGATTATATATTAAATTACAAATCTACTTTGAACAACTTGCTATTCCTTTTAAATATGTAATAAAATTATCATGTAAATTTCTTTTTTCTTGTTTTTTTCTCCCCCCCCAAAGGCATAAAACTTCCATGAATTCCTTATTTAAAGACTGAGTTTTTTTTAAAAATAAAACTCACTATTTTTAGAAGGTAATATAGATTTGGCTGACCGCTTACTCCACAGCCCCCTCGTGTCCCATTCCAGATTCTCTTCCCTGAAGGTAGGGCTCCTTTCCTATTAATTGGTGATAGCTTCTCTGAGAATACTTTGTATTTCAGGAAATCCTCAACAACTCTTCATGTCACTCCCTCCTCTTTGGCCTGCTCCTCCAAAGCTTCCCCGCCAACCTCCTTGCCAAGGTCTGTTTATCCTTTCCTCTCTTCCTCCTCCAGTTCTGGACCTAGGAACCATGAACAAATCTATCCTGTCATTGTTCTTGGATGGGCTTCTCCTGGGCCCCACTCAACATCCCAGTAATTTTCCAGAAAAAGAGTCCCTCTCCAGGCCACTGTCCTGTGACTATTCTTTCTCCCTTAAAAATTAATTTCCTCAAGAGCTTTAGTATTTGTATTCCAGGATTTTACATAATCCTTGGGACATTGTAAATAACAAACATTTTTATTCATTCATTTATGACTACAGTTTGATGTAATCTCATATAACATTTTAAGATTTTAAAATGGCTTTTCTTCACAATTACACAAGAGGATCTGGAATGTAAGTGGTATTATTTCCATTTTGTAAGTGAAGAATCTGAACCACAGAGAGGGTATGTGATTGCCCAAAGTCCCACATTTAGAAAATGGCATAGCCAGGATTTGAATACAACTTTTCACACTCCTAATCCAATACTCTTTCCACATCAGTCTTGGTCCAAGAGAAATAGAGCGAGAAATAGAGAGCAGGGACTCATTTTCCTCATATTCCTCATTCTGTCTTTGTATTACTAACACCTGCCACAGTGCCTGGCCATAGCAGGTGCTTAATAGCCCTTGTTTAATGAATAAGGGAATGAATGAATAATTAAAATGATGATATCCCTCCCTCTTTGTTTCTGTGGTTGTAAAAGAAGTGCTACCTGAATTTTTGAGGAGAGATTCAAATGTGAACAGCTTGGAGAACTGGAGGAAAAAAAATTAATCTTGAATTTCTTGGCCCCTCTCCTTTGGAAGTTAAATCCACAACATATTTAGATTCAAACTTGTATAAATAGACAAATCCATATGTTATCCAAGTCTTCAGTAGAGGTCAGAGGGCATTCAGCACAACTTACCTGGAGCTCCCCAGACGAGATAAACCCGCTGCTATCAGCATCATATCTGCGCCAAATCTGAAATACAAGTCCCATTTATTGAGTCAGCCTAATGTAGACTTCTGCTAATGGATAAGAGTGTTGGGAGCAGAATGTGGAAGACTCATCTTCCTGAGTTCAAATCTCTACTCAAATATTTATAAGCTGTGTGACCCTGGGCAAGTCATTTAACCTCATTTGCCTCGGTTTCCTCATTTGAAAAATGATCTGGGGGAGGCTAGGTGGTGTAGTGGATTCAAATCCGGTTTCAAACCCTTAATGATGACCTAGCTGTGTGGCCTTGATCAAGCCGCTTAACCCCATTTGCCTTGCAAAAACCTAAAAAAAAATGATCTGGAAAAGGAAATGGCAAACCATTCCAGTATCTCTGCCATGAAAACCCCAAATGGGGTCATGAAATGACTGAACAACTACAGTCATTGTAGCCCAGAATCAGTGTTGGTGTTTAGTTATAGATAGGGTAGGGACTGGATCTGTGATTTCATTAGCATAAGAAGCTCCCTCTACCAATTCAAGTTAGTACTTTTTCTGCAAATTATAGTCTTAGAGAGTTGCCCAGAGCATAGAGAAGTTAAAGGACTTGCCCAGAGTCACTCAACCAGTGTATATCAGAGGTGATACTTTCACTCAGGTCTTCCTGGCTTTGTGTCTGGCTCTCTATCCACTATAGACAATATCTAAAAAAAGACAAAAGTTGTGTTTAAGCTTTCTATGAATGGTAGTGAATGAGCAGACAGACCAAATTTCAAAATAAAACAGAATAAAATCAAATAAAACCTCTTTGTTCTTTTGTTTTTCTTTTTTTTAGGTTTTTGCAAGGCAAATGGGGTTAAGTGGCTTGCCCAAGGCCACACAGCTAGGTCATCATTAAGGGTTTGAGACCGGATTTGAACCCAGGTACTCCTGACTTCAGGCCCGGTGCTTTATCCACTATGACAACCTAGCTGCCCCATCTTTGTTCTTTTGTATAGAGCAGAGGTCACATAGTTCAGAATGATCCTTGATGATTTATATGGGATATTTTTGTGATGCCAAATTAGGTTATCTTTTATCTCAGTTCTTACCTAGCCTTTAGTGAACTGAAGGTGTTACCTCAGATAAAATGAGGCCTGGGAAGGACCTTGATTGAGAAAGGCCCAGATCACCCACTATATCCATTGTTCATTGGCCATCACCAATTATCTTGACTTATGTCTTGCTGCTGGACTTTTGATGATTCTGGAGGAGAGAGTGAGGCTGACAACTTTGTGCAGCTCTGCCTCACTTGACTTCAATTCATGCACAAGTCATCACTGTGATACCACTGCTTCTCTTTGAAAATGCAGGACAAAGGGCAGCTAGGTGGTGCAGTGGATAGAGCACTGGCTCTGGAATCAGGAGTACCTGAGTTCAAATCCAGCCCCCAACTCTTCATACTTAACTTAGCTGTGTGACCTTGGTCAAGTCACTTAACCCCATTGCCTTAAGAAAGAAAAGAAAAGAAAATACATAAAGAAAAAAATAAATGACAAACATTAAAAAGGGGGGCAGCTAGGTAGTACAGAGGAGAGAGCACCAATCCTGGAGTCAGGAGGACCTGAGTTCAAATCTGGATTCAAACACTTAATACTAACTTAGTTGTACGACCTCGAGCAAGTCACTTAATCCTATAGCCTTGCAAAAATCAAAAAACAAAAAAAGAAGAAAATGAAGGATCCACAGCAACAACTACCCCAACCACACACATGCACATGCACACATAAACACACACACACACACACACACACACACACACACACACACACCTCTTCTTCACCCTCCTACCCATTGATTAGGAAGGAAACAATAGCAGGGAAAACAGGCCTTTAGCATCTTTAGAAAATGGGATTTAGGAATGATTTAGTACAAGCATTTAATAAATATTTATTGACTGATTGACCAGTGTGACCAGCAAGCTGATTCTATTCTCTCTATAAATGTAATCCTTAGTTCCAAGATGTTGAAAAAATTATAGCTGACAGCATGTCCCAAAAGTCTTAGGGCAGTTTTAAGCTTGATTTAAGAGTGCACTAAGATTTTTGGGACATGTTGTAAAGCATTTAAAAAATAATGCTGTGCTTTAATTCATTAATCCCACATTAATTCTGTGAAGAAGATATTAGATATATTAATATCCCTGTTTTATAAATGATGCAAGTGAGGTTCAAGGAGGCTAAATAAATGACTTTCAGAGTCACATGCCTAATAAGTCAGAAGAAGGATTTAGTCCAGGACCCTTTATATGGCATCTTGTTGACTCTCAAAATCAAAACAATCACATAGATAATCATAATGGGGTATTTGCTTCCCCCTCCCATTCCTAAACCCCACCACCATATTATCTGAAGTCTTCTGTGAATATATTTTGACAGGGTTTGATATGAAAAGGAAAAACTACCTACTTGCATAAATTCCACACTGTTATCCAAGGGGGTTTCTCGACGAAAGAGAAGAAGGAAGTTTTCATCTTCTGGCAAGATTATGTTGGCAAGCTAAAGGATTAAGACAAAAATATTTGGAGTTATTCAAGGCAGTCAGTATCATTTAGGATGCCCTGTCAATCAGTGACCTGGTTTTTTTCCTTGTTTTTTTTCCCCAAAAGTGGTTCTAGTGCCATTGTGGAAGTCTAATGCACATTATTCACCCTTTTGATTCTGAGTTCTTAGTGTATAAGAGGAGATTTTTCTAGAATTCTGTTTTCTTGTGGTTATTGTTTGTTTGTTTGTTTTTAGCCTTCTGGGACTATGTAGTGAAGTTTACATACAGGTCAAAAATTATTTCAGTCTTCTCTTTGGGAAGAGAGCCAATGAATTTGAATAAATAATAAAACCACTAGAAACCATCTAGGTCCATAAGGTTGATTTAAGTTATAAACTACTACCTATTCAGGTCTTTCCTTTCCCTGTGGTTGGTTATGTCCTCTTGTTTACCTCCTAATTTCTTATTCCTTTAATCCTTGTGATGTTCTCTAGATACAAAATTCTTTTTCCTGCTGTCCCTACCCAATATTTATCATGTCATTCCTATGCCCCGCCAAATGCTATCTTTCTTTAAGCTTTGGGAAACCCCTGCTCCACTATCTTTCTTTAAAATATTTTACTTTTACTTCAATTACATGTTAAAATAAATTTTTAAACATTTTTCAAGTTTTGAATTGCAAATTTCCTCGTCTTTCCCCTTCCCACTCCCTTCCTCTCCCCTCCCCCCTTTTCTGAGATAGGAAGAAATCTGGTATAGGTTATATGTGTGCAATCACATAAAACATTTCCATATTAGTCTTTTTGTACAAGAAGACTCAAACAAAAAAAAGAAAAAATAAAGTGAAAAATAGTAAACTTCAATCTGTATTCATACAATATCACTTCTTTCTCTGTAAGTGGATAGCATGTTTCGTCATAATTCTTTTGGGATTGTCTTGAATCATTGTATTGTTAATTTATTCACAGTTCTTCATTATACAATATAACTGTTGCTGAATACAAGGTTCTTCAGTTCTACTCATTTCACTTTGTGCCAATTGACATGTTTTTCCAGATTTTTCTAAAAGCATATGATTATCATTTATTATAACCCAACAATATTTCATCACAATCATATACCACAATTTGTTCATATTATTGATTTCTTCTTCCTCACACACTTGCACATCTTCAGACTAACTGAAATGCAAATTCTTCCTATGGACACCACATCTACGATCTTGTGATATCTCATCATCCTCTTCTATGCTGGCTATGACTTCTCTCATGCCCCCTCACTTCAATAGGAGAAAGTTCTCAACTTCCACCAAGGAGTGGAAATTCCACCATATCTCAGATCTTTAGCTCTGAAATTTTCCTCTTTGACCACTTCCCCTCAATTCCTCCTTTGCTTTCTTCTAAGAGATTCTTCTAGATCTCCATTACAAGGAAAAAATGCCACATAGCATCTTTCAAGGCTCTACTTTAGAATCCGTTCTCTTCTTTCTCTACATTCTTTCCTTTAGAGATTCTATTCTAGTGACATCAATTATCATCTTAATGCATATCATCTCCAAATCATTCAAAATAGTTCTACTCTTGTTCCAAAGCTTCAGTTATGAATTTCTTTTTTTTTATTTTTTTGTAGGGTTTTTTTTTTTTTTGCAAGGCAATGGGGTTAAGTGGCTTGGCCACGGAAGGCAACACGGCTAGGTAATTATTAAGCGTCTGAGGCCAGATTTGAACTCAGGTACTCCTGACTCCAGGGCTGGTACTCTATCCACTGCACCACCTATCTGCCCCCAGTGATGCATTTCTAATGATTTTTCATGGCATAATAGATAGAATATCGGTCAAAAAATTCTATGTCAGACCCTTACAATCTATGTGA
Source organism: Macrotis lagotis (assembly GCF_037893015.1). Classification (NCBI taxonomy): domain Eukaryota; kingdom Metazoa; phylum Chordata; class Mammalia; order Peramelemorphia; family Peramelidae; genus Macrotis; species Macrotis lagotis. The sequence goes on from NC_133666.1 coordinate 504,031,477, forward strand.
CCTTAGCAAGCCATTTAATCTTTTCAGGTTCACATTCCTCATCTGTAAAAACCCTACTTTATAGAACTTTCATGACCAAATGAGATAAGAATACATACAAAGCACTATCTGAACTTTAAAATACCATATAAAAGTTAGTTATTATTATTATACTTATATATAACATATAATAAATATAATAAACTTCAACTGAATGGCTTATTGAAATTTGAACTCAACCAGGACTGAATTAATCAGTTTTTCTTTTAAATGTACCCTCCTAATTTTCTTATTTACATTTTTTAAATGGTAAATGTGACAACCATTAACAAAAATAAAATAAAGATCTCAAATAATTTAGCTATAGACACATATATACTATAAGAATGTGCCACATATTTTCTAGGGATGCAAAGCATTATGTCTTTTTTAACTTGGTAGATAGTCTTTTAATGTGCATACAACTGAAAATGAATCACTGTTTGGCTTTCGAGTCTTTCTGCATTTGGCTATAATTTTTCTTGAACCCTTCAGTTAATAATAAATCATTTCCAGTTTGGTAAGTCCTGCCAGAACCAACACTACATTATACTAGATTATAACCTTAAAAGAATGAGTTCCAGTAAACCCATAGAATGATGGAGATATGCACAGTGGATTCCACCACATTACCAATGATGACTTGCACACAAGAATTGATATAAAAGACAATACTCTGAAGATGTATGGAAGCAAAAGATGGAATAGTTATAAAGGAAGACAGAAATAATGCATGGAGAGATCAATACTACTATTTACTACTGCTAGCTACCTAGCTTGCATTTATATAGTGCTTTAAGGTTTGCAAATTGCTGGATAATAATATCTCATTTGATCCTCAAAACAGTCAAGTCAGGTAGATGCTTTTATTAACCCCATCTTAACAGATGAGGAAATTGAGGCACACTAAGATTAAGTGACTTGCCTATGGGGTCACACAGCTAGTAACATTCTGTGCTAGTAAATCAGATTTGAACTCTGGTCATCTTGACTTCAAGCCCAATGATCTATCCAAGGAGTACTTAGTCAAATGCTGTACTTTTAGAATGTTAAAAGACTTGGAGTATGGCCTCTAGGACATCAAGTAGATGATCCTTTTTTGCCACTTATATGGGAGGACATAAATAGAAATTTCATACTGTTTCTTTGTTTCTGTTATTCTCACATCTTGAACAAATCATTCCTCTCCTTTATTAGAAAAGCCTTCTCATCTGTTAACACCAAATCAAGTGCCAATATTTCTGTGCACTACTTCCATAACTATGGGCAGCTGGGTGGCAGAGTGGTAGAGTGGTGAACCCGGAGTCAGACAAACTCATTTTTTTGAGTTCAAATCTGACCTCAGACATGAGTCGGATGACCCTGTTTGCCTTTGTCTCCTCATTATAAAATCTCTTCATCTATAAAATTTCCTAGAGAAAGGAAATGGCAAATCACACCAATCTCTTTACCAAGAAAACCCAAAAAAAGGTCACAGAGAGTTGAACACCACTAAAATGAATGAACAACAAGGAAAGTCTCAGTAACTAACTTGTTATCAGGACTTCAATAACCTTTTATTTTTAGGAGTAGAAACTAGGTTCATTTTAACTTTGAAGTGAACCCTATCTGAGGGGGTATATCTCAAACAGGTCTACTATTTTTCTATAATTAATCTGACCTTAGGACTCTACCAACTCCTGCTTTGACCTTTGAGTAGGTCTAGGGACTGGATGTCTCTGCTACAACATGTGCACTTTCCATATACTTTCTGTATCTTCCTCAGGAAACCTAACCAAATTGCATTATATTTGTTACCTGTTAAATATATGATTATCTTTTATTCTATTGTTCTAGTCAGTAATCTTGAGCTTCCGACTTGGATGCTGGCTAAATGAGTTAATTTCCCTTCTCCCTGCTTCCTCAGAACCATCTGTGACCCACATCTCTTGGTTTCCTCTCTGACTCTTTCCTACCTTCCATTGTGCTCTCTGGAATCCCTATCCTATTGTTAACAATATACTTCTAGAAGACCTAGACCATCCCCCAAGAAAATATCCCTTTATATGTATTTATATACTTTAAAGTTTGCATCTCTTCTTCCCCAAAAGAATGGTTTTTTTGATGGTACCTTTTTTTTTTGCATTTGTAATCATATGATCCCACACACTGCCTGGGCATTTAAATGCTTATTGAATTGAATTTCTAATCTCTATAGCTAACAGGGATTCCACCTTGGATTTTTCAGAACACTCTTTTGATTGCTAATATACCTTGTAATTTTCCAACTCAAATACATTATTTGAGAGCAAAGTTTATCCTGTATTTCATTTTTTTTATCCCCAGTGCCTCATGCTTAATACTATTTGCTATTTATTTTTTATATTGAACAAGTCCTAATGATAAATTTGAACTGTGATGTTATATTTTCTACCAGTATGGAATACTAATATCACACTTCACCATTCACATTTTATAGATGAAGGATTACAGGACTGGGCAGGGTATATTAGTCTGCTCAAGGTCGCACTGCAACATCATATGAGATTAGAAATTCTACTCCTTTATAAAACTGTTTCTTCTGATAGGGGATAGTTTTTACAAGCTCTTTTGAGGAGCATGCTAAGACAATCAATTATTGTGGAATTCACTGAACCAGGTCTTTAGAACACAGTCCACTATCAGTTTGAGGTAATGGAGGAGGGGAAGGCAGGGAAAACCTGGATATGTGAAATTTCCAATATTAATTTTTCCCATCAATTACTGTCTTTTTCCCTATCATATAACAAAAAATCCATCTTCTTATCATCCTTGACTTTTTCCTTTCTTTTTCATTCTCTAAATAAAGTTGTGCATAGTAAACTTGCAGTTCATGTACAATCAACTTTTTTCTTATATATTGTTTCATTCCATAAATTAAAAATAAAATAAAAGGAAAAGACAAGTGACCAATGTAGAGATGGAAAGCTGGAAAGAGGGCTAGAAAAAAAAAACATCAACTGTGGAATCTGAAACACTTTATAAATATGTGGCTTTGTGTATTTCTTTGTTATCCTTCCCTTGCCTTGTCTTCTTTTTGGTTTTCATTCTAATAATTCCCTTCCTGATTTTTTAAATTTTGTTTTGCTTTGCTACTCTTTCCCCTTTGACTGAAAAGTTGCTTACACCTACTTTAGAGGTTTGCCCTGGGAAGGTTCTCTGAATTTTTCACCTATTTTCTAAAGGGTTGCAAGATTCCCTTCACAAGATTAATTTCTTACTGAGGTTTATTCCTCTGGGATGAGACCTTATTACTAATGTACAAACTCAAGTCTTAAGTTCCTTTCTTCTTCTCTGCTCTCCCTTTTAAACAGTAAGTTCAAGGGTATAGCCTGGACTTGAAGTCCACATGAAATGGTTATAAATCACTTTCTCTCAGAAGTGACTTATCAGCATTATCCAGGGCACACCCTTTACTCTGGTGATCCATCAAATTCTCATCTTAATAAAAGAATCCGGGATCCTTCCCTGTTCTTCTCCCCTTTTATCTTTTCTCCTTCCTTCTCCCCATCCACTTAGGATAAAATCAATTCCAGATGGAACAGGAAACAATTGAAGGGTGGGTGGAAAAAGTAGTAGAAATTATTGGTGAATAACTCAGGATTTAATGTATTCAATAACAACAGTCCTTTAACACCCTCCCTCCACTGCAGCTGGGAAACATTGGAGTTTAGTGACTCACTAAAGGAGCCCTGGGTTCCTCAGAGCCAGCTGCCATGACAATCAAATAGACTAAGAGCATCCTAGGGCTAAATGATAAGGCTAATGCATCTGAAGAGCAAAGCAAGTGCTTCTTCCTAATGATCAGGGACCTAATGGAAAATGCTTCTGTTCTTCTTACAAAAAGAGGTCATATATTATCAGAATTACCATTAGGATGGGGATGACGAGGGGAAGAATAACGTGCTTCTATTTTACAATAACTTTGACAGAAAAATCGCATTAAGTTGATCAGTAAAAAATACCTCCCTCCCGCATTGATTAAGTACTTAGTATGTATAGACAAAGCTATGTTTTTTCCAGTAGCAATGTATATAGCTTAGGCCCATAAGGAAAACTGGAGGCTGCAGAATCAATGCTTTCAACTTGTTGTCCTGCAGAAGACTTTTGAGAGTCCTTTGGAGAGCCAGGAGATCAAATAGGTCAATACTTAAAGAAATTAATTCAAGTTATTCACTGGAAGGTCAAATCTGAAGCTGAAAATTAATACTTTGACCACATAATGAGAAGGCAGGACTCATTGGAAAGAATGGCTTTGGGAAAAATAAAGGCAAAAGGAAAAGGAGATGGCAAAGGATGAGATGGATTGATAGTGTCAGGGAAACAATGACTATGAACTTGGACAGCCTTTGAGAGACAGTGGAGGATGGAAGGGCCTGGCACGCTGTGGTTCATGGGTTCATAAAGAGTCAGCCACGACTGAACAATAACAAGAACAAAATGTTCTAAACACTTTAGGAGTCCCTGGGGATAGAAATATAATGAAGGAAGCATCTCCTACTCACAAAGAGCTTTAGTGGATCTTAGTGTGAGATTCAGCTTTGTCATCTTTGTCTTTTGGCTTGGTGTGATTTTAGGCAAAATACTTCCCATCTCTGGGTCTTAGCTTCCTGAACTGTAAAGTGAGGGAGTTGAATTAAATGAGCATTTAAATCATTTCCATTTCTGACACCCTGCAGGCAAATTGGCCATCAAAGAGATGTTTCTCTGTTTTTATTCTATACTTCCCCAATAAAGAAATGATATTTTAAAATTTATTTTATCTATATACTCACTGCCAACACAAATTACAACCCTTCCATGCCTTCTCATCTTGAATTGCTTAGACAGATTTTTCTGTAAAACCTCCACAGAGGCTTAATCCACCCAACATGATAGTGACCCTCTTGTGATCCTTTATCATCTCAGCAGTACCCCCATTGCCATTCAATGAATCTGTGGTCTTCATCACTTTTATGTGACTTTTTTCCTTCTTAGTTATTCAGATACATCTTAATAATATCTTTCAAACCATGTCTCATGTAGCATGTTTCAATCCTCTATTATAATAAATGAATCTCTACTAAAGTAATCATTACCATTCATTTGGACACAAATGAATTTAGATATCTTGCTTCTTCTTAGAACACTGTCTTTCCACTGTTTGTACATATAACCCACAGAACCTAGCAGTTCTTGCTGAAGGAGGATGGAAAGAAAAGAACTGGAGGGGTACTCCTCATGATAGACTCTATTTTCATCCATATTCCTTGTGAATTGATAGAATTAGAAATGGAGGCTGTAGATGAAGTCCTAGAAAGATCAATCTGCACTAACTCCCTGCCTCCAGATTCCAGAATGATAGTGAAATCTACTCTGAACGGTCTTTTCAAAAGTCAAAGTTTCTCTCAGATAGCAGGAAGCCTTAGGTTCCATTACCAGGATCAGCTCCTTTTCAGAATCATTTCTGAACAAGGACAATCAATATTTCTGTCTGTTTAAGGGAAACTATAACTAGTTATGTTCCTGTTTAGTTGCTCATGAGAAGAATTAGAAACAAATAAGATGCCCATTAACTGGGAAATGACTAAAAGTATTGTGGCTATATGAATATAGTCTGATATCACATTGTAAGAAATGATGAATATGAAGAATAGAAAGAGAGACTTGGGAAGAAATATGAGAAATATGCAAAGTGAAACAACTACAACTAGGAAACAATACCCAATGATTATAACAATAGCAACAATAATTTTGTTATTATTGATAGTATATCATTTTAGTCATGTCCAACACTCTGTGATCTCATTAGGGGCTTTCTTAGCAAGGATACTGGAATAGTTTGTCTTTCTTTCTCCAGTTAATTTGACAGGTGAAGAAACTGAGGCAAATGGGGTTAAATGACTTTCCCAGGATCATATAGTTAGTAGATGTCTGAGGTCAAATTTAAACTCAAATCTTCCTGACTTCATACCCAGCCCTCTCTTCACTGAACCACAAAGTTGTATCATCATCACTGTAACAGCTGGCATTTATATAACATTTTCATATCTGCAAAGTGATTTACAAATATTTCTCTTATTTTATCCTCACAACAACCCTAGGAAATAAATACTATTTTAATCTCCATTTTTGGATATTAGGAAACCAAGTCAAGTTAAATGAAGTTAGGGGTTGCCTTAGCAAAGATATTAGAGTAGTTTGTCTTTCATTCTCCAGCTAATTTTATACATGAAGAAACTGAGGCAAAGTAGTTTAAATGACTGTCCTAGAATCACACAGCTAGTAAGTATGCAAGGCTGTATTTGAATTAAGTTTTTCAGATTCCAGAGACAATGCTCTCACTACAGGGTTATTTAGTTTGCAGTTTAAGTGGAAAGAATAACAACAAACAAACTCAATGGTATAAAATTGTAATGACCAAAATTGGCTCCAAAGAAGAAATATAAGAGCATAACTCCCTGTCTTCTTTTTAGAGGTGGGGGACAATGAATATAAAATAATACCATATAACAATGTCAGACTTGGTTGATGTGTTCACTGATTTTGCTGAACTGTTTTCCTTCTTTTTTTCATTCTTTGTTTTAATAACTTATGGTCGTGGATATAGAAAAAATATAGAAAAAAATTTTAACTTAAAAATCCCTCAGTTTTTTTAATCTGTAAAATGGAAATGATAATAGCATAAACATCACAGGATTGTTATGATGATCAAAAGAGATCATGGGATCATAAAATTAGAGTCAGATGGACTATCAGAGGCCATAGTTCAATTATTTCATTTCATTCATTGTAAACTAAGGCCCAGAGAAGTTGAGAGACTTTTTAAAGTGGCACAAGTATCAGAGATAAGATAGTTTATGTAAAGTGCTTTCTAAACCTAAAAGTATTCCATAAATGGGAGCAATCAAAATTAGTCTTTTTTTAAACTGCTTTGCAAGACTTAACTTTCATCAATGAATCATCTATAAACTCTTTCTTGAGCTCTCCTTAGAACTGAAAAAATAATGAACAAGAAGGGATTTCAGATTTAATCTTGTTTTACAGATGAAGAAAGTAGGACCTCAGAAAAGTCAAATCATTTACCTTGGCAGATATTTTATTCTTTTTGTTGCTGCTAGTGGCACAGTGGATAGAATGCTGATTTAGAGTCAAGAAAATGTGAGTTTCATCCAACCTTTCTGGAGAACAATCTGGAATTGCACCCAAAGGGCAATAAAAATATGCATCCCTTTGATCCAGAAATATCACTGCTGGGTCTGTATCCTGAAGAGATCATGAAAAAGAGTACAAATATCACTTGTACAAAAATATTCATAGCAGCTCTGTTTGTGGTGGCAAAGAATTGGAAATTGAGTAAATGTCCATCAATTGGGGAATGGCTAAACAAATTGTGGTATATGTATGTCATGGAACACTATTGTTCTATTAGAAACCAGGAGGGATGGGAATTCAGAGAAGTCTGGAAAGACTTGTATGAACTGATGTTGAGCGAGATGAGAAGAAGCAGAATATTATACACCTTAACAGCAACATGGGGGTGATGATCAAACTTAATAGATATGCTCACTTCATCAGTGCAATAATCAGGGAAATTTTTGTAGTATCTGTGATGGGGAATATACAATCTGTATCCAGAGAAAGAAACAAAGACCAAAGTCTATTACCTCCAATTTTTTTAAAAGTATCTTAGGTACTACATAATTTTGCTATCTCTAATATTTTATTTTCTCCTCAAGGATATGATTTCTCTCTCAACACATTCAATTTTGATCAATATCTGTATCATGGAAACAATGTAAAGATTATCAGACTGCCTTCTGTGGGGAAGGGAGGAAAAGGGGGGGATTATAAAGTTTGAAACCTTACAAAAGTGATAGATAGAAACTACTATTGTATATAATTGGAAAAAAAATAAAATATTTTTAAAAAAAAGATCTGAGTTCAAATTCAGCCTTTGGCTAGCTGTGTGATCCTGAGCAAGTCACCTAATTTTTGTATTAGTTTTTTCAACTGTAAATTGGAGATAATATTATTAATACCAGTTAACACCAACAGCACTTACTGAATACCTACTGAATAGACATCCCTGGAGCTTACTCAAAGGAGATCTCTTAAGGACTGCTTTGAGGAACAAATGAGATCGTATTTATAAAGCACTTAGAACAGTGCCTGAAAGAGTAGATGTTTAATAATGATTATTTTCTTCACCTTGTTTGTTTCTCTCTGTCTGTATTACTCCCCTCTAGTATATTATTTCCCTGAGGGCAGGCTCTATTTCCATTTTTCATTATATCCCCCATACTTGGCACAGTCTCTGATAGATCATAAGCTTGTAGAATTAAATAGCCCAAGTTTATATGTTTACTTAATGATGGAGTCAGACTTAAAAACCCAGGTCTGTTGACTGTATATCTATTGTCTCTCTAATATCATTCTTACTAATAGCTCATATCCAAATCTATAGAGTATTTTCCTCTTGACAAACTTGATGAGCTTGCTATTCCAGGTATTCCTAGCCTGGTTGTTCAGATAAAGAGTCTGTGGATTCTACTAGGTCTATACTCTGAAGAGATTATGAAAAAAGGGTAAAAACATCACTTGTACAAAAATATTCATAGCAGCCCTGTTTGTGGTAGCAAAGAATTGGAAATTAAGTAAATGTCCTTCAATTAGGGAATGGCTTAACAAACTGGTATATGTATGTCATGGAACACTATTGTTCTATTAGAAACCAGGAGGAATGGGAATTCAGGGAAGCCTGGAAAGATCTGCATGAACTGATGCCGAGTGAGATGAACAGAACCAGAAGAACATTTTACACCCTAACAGCAACATGGGAGTGATGATCAATCTTGATGGACTTGGTCATTTCATCAGTGTAACAATCAGGGACAATTTGGGGCTGTCTGCAATGGAGAATACCATCTGTATCCAGAGAAAGAACTGTGGAGTTTAAACATATTACCTTTAACTTAGAAAAAAGAAAAACTGTTATCTTATTATGTTATTTTGCTATCTCTTATACTTTATTTTTCTTCCTTAAGGATATGATTTCTCTCTCATCACATTCAACTTAGATCAGTGTATACCATGGAAACAATGTAAAGACTAACAGAATGCCTTCTGTGGGGGTGGGAGGAGAGAAGCAAGATTGGGAGGAAATTGTAAAACTCAAAATAAATAAAAATCTTTCTTCAAAAAAAGAGTCTGTAGATTAAAGAATTTCAATGATTTGACTTTGTTCACAATGAGAAGTACCAGAGTCAAGTTCAATGTTTTTATCATGTCCTACTCCATGCTAATGTATTTTAGGAGAAAATTATTATGTACCTAGAAATATTCACACACAGACATCTACACACATACATATACTCACAGCATACTCAAACACCTATATACATAAATACAAGTATGTGCTTATTGTTGTTCAATTATTTTAGTTGGGTCTGACTTTTTGTGAGCCCATTTGGAGTTTCTTTGCAAAGACACTGGAGTGGTTTGCCATTTCCTTCTCCAGATCATTTTACAGTTGAGGAAATTGAGTCAAACTGGATCAGGAGACTTGCCTAGGGTCACACAGCTAGTAAGTGCCTGAGGCCAAATTTGAGCTCAAGAAGCTGAGTCTTCCTGAATCTAGTCCCACTGAGCCAACCTAAACCCACACATATATGTATATACACATGCCTATGCATAGACACTTAGGCACCCATCCCCAAAATGACTGGAAGGTACCTCTTGTATCTGCAGGTGGCCATCTTCAGAGATGCCATGGGCAGTCAGGAAATACTTTTTCACCTCTTGAAGTTTCTCTTCTGCTAGAGCTTCCTGCATCAAGTCAGAAAAAGTTACATGTTAAAAAATGCAAGCCAGTGACTTGCTCAAAGTCACACAGTAATTCAGAAATTGATGCTCTTTCCATTAGTCCTCATTTTGGGTCAGTATGAGTTGTTATTGACCAGTGGTGTACAAGTAAGAAGCATGTACAATTAACTCCAGCCTTTTAACTGCCTACATAATAGGGACACATGTCTTACATTATAATTCCCTCTCTACCTATATAACCCCAGGCAAGTTCATTACTTGTTTAGGTGAAGCTACATAAGCAGACTATTCCAATAATTTAGGCACAGAGATCCCCTTTGGGATGAGCATTGCTCAAAAAAAAATAAGAAATGCTTCAATGTGGGCATGCTTTGAGAGATTGTATCTAGGAAATAAGACATTCAAAGTTTATGGCATCCATTTAAGAAAATATCAGGCTCTAGAGAGACAATGTCCCTTAACTGTGGTCTCTGGCTAATGATGGGACCATTCAATAAATATATGTTAAGTACCTAGAGTGTGTAGAATACTTCAATAAGTGCTGAAGACTCCCCCAAATTTAGAGAAATTAAGACCCTCCTGGACCTCACTTTAGGGAAGAGGGATGGAATATCACACATATACAAATAACTATAATATAAAATAAATATATGATAGATTTCCAAAAGAATTACAAAATGGAATGTGAAATCCAAGAGTCATCTGATGACTGCTGGAGTTAGGGGAAGACTCTATAGAGGAAATGGTAATTGAATTTATTTTTAAAAATAATATTCCCCACCCAAATACATGTTTTTCTTTTTTTAAGTTTTGAATACCAAATTCTATCCCTCTTCCCTCCCTATCCTATCATTTTCCTTGATAGTAAGCAATTTGAATTACGTTGTACATGTGCAATCATGTTTATTGAATTAATCTTAAAAGATAGAGTGGTAGGAGCTCAGCAGGTGAGGCATGGGTTCTTTTTTTCTTAATTGTTTTCCATTTGGTCTGAGAATGATGTGGAGAGCTGGGGAAAAATGGTCCTAGAAAGTGAGAAAGAAGAGAAAAGAAATTAAGGAAGAAGAGAAAGGGGAAAAGAGAAAAAAAGTTAAACAGAAGAGGCAGCATAGAAGGGGTAGCTGCAAACATGTTTGAAGAGAAAAGAGAAACACTCTCCTTTATTGGGAAATAATACTTGCTCCTGTCCTAATGGACAAAGAAAGGCTATTAGGAGCTATAGGAATGGCTTGGAATAGAGGGGAAGAAGGTGACTGATTCAAGAACAGATATTTTATCTTCTTTTTGTAGTAGTTACTGTTGCAAAGAAGCAACAATTTTACAGGTGACAGTATCAGGTAAACTCCTGGTGTTATATGGTCGTTTCTGTACACACAGCTTTCAGGATAGCCCTTTTGGAAATGATCAAACAACATCAGAGACTAAGATAGCAATCAGGTACCTATAGGCATAAGCAAGGTAGAAGACCTTGTAGCTGACCCTACTAGTGATGTGATGATGATGTCTTAACTTGAAAAGTAACTTACTGTTGTAGTTTTCTATTTTTTAAACAATTTTTATTTTATTTAGCATTTTTTCATTTTGAATGTTTTTTGTTCCAAATTCTTTCCCACCCTCCCTCCATTCCCTTACTCACTGAGAAGGCAAACAAATGATATCAATTATAAATGTGAAATCAAACAAACATTTCCATATTAACTATATTATAAAAACAGAGAGAAAATAATATGAGAGTTCATCGATTTTCTTTCTGGAGTGGATAACACTTTTCATCATGAGTTCTTTGGAATTATTGGATCATTATATGGATCTGAGTAGCCAAATCTTTCAAAGTATATCACCATTTCAACATTGATCTTACTATGTACAATTATTTCCTAATTCTTTGCATTTCACTGTGTATCCGTTCATGTAGGTCTTGCCATATATTTTCTGAAACCACCTCCATCATCATTCATTACAGCACAATAGTACTCCTTCACAATCATATAACACAATTTTTTCAGTCACACTCCAACTGATGAATATTCCTTTAATTTCTAATTCTTTACCATCACAAAAAGAGTTGTTATAAATATTTTGCACACATAGATCCTTTTCCTTTGATTCCTTTGAGGTAAGACTCAGTAGAGGCATTGCTGGATCAAAGGATATGCACAGTTTTATAACCCTTTAGACATAGTTTCAAATTGTTCCCCAGAATGTTTGGACCAGATTTGCAACTCCATCAATATTGATTATTGTTATTGTTGTTATTATATTCTAACACTGTTTTCCCTTATTCCTGATAGCAGTTGCCATTTCTGATAGGTATGAGGTGGCATCTTAGTTTGATTTATATTTCTCTAATAGATAGTGATTTAAAATATTTTTAATATGACTATAGATAATCTTGATTTCTTTTTCTGAAAATTTTCATATAGTTCATATAGTCTTTGACTATTTATTAATTGGGGAATAGCTCCTATTTTTATAAAGTTGATCAGTTCCTTATGTCTTTATTGGAGAAATTTGCTGTAAAATTTTTTGATATTGCTTCATTGTCTATGATACTTTTTGGCAAAATGTAGCTTCCTTTATTACTTCTTTTAATTAGGTCTTTTTTTCTGTTGGTTTCTCTGAGATAATGATTGCTATCCCTGCTTTCTTTACTTCAGCTGAGGCATAATAGATTCTTCTTAAGCCTGTTATTCTTTTTACATGTTAATACTTGAATATTTAATACTTTAAGTTGTACTAGTAAAACCGATATAAATACATAAATCCACAGTCAAATATTGAGTTCTCATACAATTAGATTTAAAAATATCAGATCTTTTTGGTAATACCATTTTTAAGTCAATAATAAACAGTCCATACATGATTATATCATTGATAATTAACATTGTCCTTTTTGATCTATGCCCATATTAGCTTCAGCAGCTTATCCAAGGCCAAATAGTCTAACAAAGGACCACTATTTTCATTTCTTTAGAAGTTTGCTCTAACACATTCATTACTTTAATAAAAGTATGTTAAGCCTGTTATTTTAACTCTATGTGTATTTCTGTTTCAAGTGTGTCTGTTATAAACAAAATATTGTTGAATTCTGCTTTCTAATACATTCTGTTATTTGATTTCATTTTATGGGTAAGCTTGTCCCATTCTCATTTACAGGTATGATTATTATGTATTTTCTATCATCCTATTGTTCTCTCTCTATCTCTCTATCTATCTCTCTCTCTCTATCTATCTATCTCTCTTCACCCTGTTCCTCCCTCAAAAGTCTTCTTGTCCCTACAAATAAATTTATTTCATCTTGGGATGGATGGGTCAAAGTTAGCTAGAGGTATATAAATAGGAAATCTACTTCTTCTAATCCAGTCTTCAAAGTATGCCCTGTCCTTCCTTTTTGAATCTTGTCTTTGATCTTTGGCTTATTTTCTTTCAAACCTTCTGCCTCCCTAGACTTCTTTCAACTTCATATTCCAACAATCACCTCTGAAGAGCTATCCCTGACCCCTCTAGGCCAAGGGTTATTTCAGTCATATAAAGTCTGTGTTTATATCACATAGAATTAAGTGCATAGGATTCTGGAGTTAGACGTGGAAGAGACCTCAGAGTCATCAAGTTCAACCTAGAATTGAGGAAATAGATTAAATAAGGACACTTGATTAAATGATCTGCCCAAAATATTCATGAGGTAAGCATAGGAGCTGGGATTTGAACCCAGGTATTCTGGTTTCAGAATCAGTGTGGTTTTTTTTTTGCACTATACTCTAATGCCCAGAGCATTTATTTGATATTTCTTGTACCTTTTGTATGTATATGTATTTGTATTTCTTCTTGTATTTTCTGTGCACCACCTTTATATGATAAAAATTTCTTTATTCTACCTCTCCCCTTCACTCTTGCACCTGTACTCACTCCACTATCTTGACCCCAGCCTCCATTGCTGTTTTCAAGATGAATTCCTTACATGTATTTGTTCAGAACAAAAACAGCTTTGAATAGTTTGAGGAAGCATCTAAAAATATACATTTTGTGTGTTTGTATTTTTGTGACTCTAAATATATAGATATAGATATATAGATATATATAGTCAGTTCTCTGAAGACAGGGACTATAACACTTTTCATTCTTGAATCTTTCCAGTCCTAACTATAGTAAATAGAATACAGTGAAAGCTTAACAAATGCTTGCTTTGCACTTCTTGACCACCAACATATAATTACCCTTGTTCAGTCGCTACATTCCAATTTAAAGCACACACTAGTTTCATCAGGAAGAAAATAATGGCTTCATTGACTTTTTCAATGGTAGTTAGGGGATGCAGTGGATAGGCCCCTATTTCTGTTGCTAGGAAGATTTGGGTTCAAATCTAGTCCCAGTTGTATGAGGTTTACTAGCTCTCTGATCCTGAACAAGTCACTTAAACTCTGGGCTTCACTTTCATCATCTGTGGAATGAGACTAATAAAAGTACTTCTCTCCCAAGGTTGAGGATTACATGAGATGATATTGCAAGGCATTTTGTCAACCTTAAAGGAACTATATAAAAGCTAGTTTTTGTTATTTGCAAGTCAATTCATTAGGCCTAGGGATACAAAGACAAAAATAAAATCCCTTACATCCTCAAGGAGCTTTCATTCTATTGAGGAAGGTAAGGAAATAATAAATGGTGTGCTTGAATTAGCTCCTTTTGGCTCAAGAGAGCAGATCATTACATTTTCAGCCTGAGCATTTATACCTCAATCAGCAAATGTTAGAAATCAAGACTTGATTTTGAAAAATTGTTTAGACTTAAGAAAATGACAGGGGAAATATTAATTATAATAATACAAATTCATTTTAAAAGAATGTATTTGATTTCAATTTTTTTCCTGGAAAGTTGGCTGTTAAATATTTACCAGTACCTCTCTGGATATGATGTGTGAGTATGTATGAAGTCAGAAGAATCTGAGTTCAAATGTGAACTCAGACACAAACTAGCTGTGTGACCTTGGGCAAGTCACTTAACCTTGATTGTCTCACAATCCAGGGCCATCTCTAGTAGTCTTGATCTAAATCTAGTCACCAGACCCAGATGGCTCTATAGAAGAAAGTGAGGCTGGTGACTTAGCACAGCCCTACCTCACTCAAAACAAATTCATGAGCTTGTCATATCATCTTCCTGATGTTGTGGTCTTTGAGAGCAAAGGACAAACATAATCACTGGTATGTACATGAGTGTATATATACATCTATATGTCTAGGTGTATATATATATATACATACACACACACAAATTCTGGGAGACAATGAGCATTAAACTTTGGCAGGACAGGGAGCAGAGGCAGAGAAGAGGATATAAGAAAGGGTTTCTCATAGGAGATGGTATCTGAGCTGAGCCTTGGTGAAAGCTTTGAATTAAATTAGAATATTTGTAAAACACTTTGTAAACCTTAAAGAGCTATATAAATGCTAGTTGTTATTGTACCACGTATGATATGCAATTTATTAGACCTAATTCTTTAAAACAGAGGCAGAGAATTAGGTGTATTCCAAGCATCTGTTCTAGAACAGCCTCTGGGGAAAAAGCAACATGGAGATTGAAAGTGGAATTTTCAATTCAGGGAACAACTGGTAGCATTGTTTGAGTATAATGCAGAGTGATGTAAAAATGCATTTGAAAGTGCAGGTGAGAGTCAGATTGTAGAAGCCTTTAACTGACAGTTTGAGGAGTTTTTACCTTTTTCTAACATGAATAAAGTCACAGAATATATTTGGGACATGATTAAAACTGTGTTTTAGGAATATTTCTTTAGAAACTATGTAAAGGAAGGAATGGAAACTGGAGAGACTTGAAAGAGGAAGAAAAATTAGGAATCTGTTGCATGATTCAGACAAGAAATGAACACAACATGAGCCAGGGTAGTAGTTGTATGTGTAGAGAGGAGACAAATGTGACATATAGTGGGAATAGAATCTACAAGAATTTTTCCATTCTTTTGCCCTAACAGACACTTGTGGAATACCATATTGCAATAATTAATTCATTGTAAAACTAGGGACAATATGATTTCCCCTCAGGTGTCAATAGTTCCCTTGTTTTTGCTTTAGGGAATTTCTATTAAACTAGAAGATAGGAGTATAATTGCAAACACTCCAGATGCCTGTTTAGG
Organism: Macrotis lagotis; assembly: GCF_037893015.1. Taxonomy (NCBI): domain Eukaryota; kingdom Metazoa; phylum Chordata; class Mammalia; order Peramelemorphia; family Peramelidae; genus Macrotis; species Macrotis lagotis. The sequence continues at coordinate 504,047,459 of NC_133666.1, forward strand.
AAAATTCCTAGGCAGTGGTTTGGCTCTCTACTCTAAGTTACATTTATATTTGTTTCCACTTAGCTAATCCCTAACTTCTTTGTGGTTGAGGCAAACTTCAAGTTACTGGAAACATTTGGGTAAAGGAGCAGTAAAGTGTATTATAATGTCTGTTAATAGGTAGGAAGACTAATCTTCATGAGTTCAAATCTTGTCTCAGATATTTACTAGCTGTGTGACTGGGCAAGTCATTTAACTCTGGTTGTCTCAGTTTCCTTATATTATATTATATATTATAAAATGAACTGGAGGAGGAAATGGCAAACCACTCCAATATCTTTGCCAAGAAAACCTCAAATGGAGTCACAAAGAGTCAGATATGATAGTAAACTGACTCAGCAACAAAACCTGGAAGGGAAGTTGGGGAAAAAGCAGTCATTTCATGAAATCTCCCTCACTTCTTGAAGAGGTAGATACAATGGAAGCTTTCAATATGATGTTTTTTGCCTGCTGGATCAATTCTCCCTTCTAATCCCCAATACAATTTTCTTTTTTCCTTTAAATTAGGCTGCCAATTCTTTCTGATTCAGTTTTGAATATTCCTACTCCTTCCTTTCAGCTGCTAGACCCTCAAAGTTTCTCCTCTATTCTGACTTAGGCCCTCCTTTTATATACAGTTCTAAAGATTATTGGAATATATTTCCTCTCTCACCTGATTGAGGTCTTTGATTCAAAGTGGAATGCTAGTTTTGTTCAATCTATTGAAAAGTTGAGATGTATTCTCAATTGGAAATAGGATCAGAGATTAGCATCTTGAGCCTTACTTATAGGTATTAGGATGATTTGGTTGATTTACTCAACTCCCACTTGCCTTTCTCCAGAAAGCACTGAATTCTTTGCCATCATTTCCAATAGCCACATGCTTATGCCCCCTAGACATTGGACCAGAGGGAGGCATACTTTTGTTTCTCTTTGCTACTTCCAGACTGTCCTTTTGCCACCATCAAGAAGCAACTTCTCCTTTAGGGTTTTCTCTATTCATTGTTTCACCTGATTCAGATACTTACTACAATCAGCAACAGACTCTAGGTAATTCTCCTGTAAGGAGATGCTCTTTCTCACCTAATCCTTACACCCTTAGTTGCTAAAATGGAAGAAGAACTTGTTCAGTCATTTTCAGTCATGTCCAACTCTTCATGTCCCCTTTCAGGATTTTCTTGGCAAAGATACTTAGTGGTCTGCCATTCCCTTCTTCAGCTCATTTTATAGATGAGGAAAATGAGGCAAATCAGATGAAGTGACTTTTCCAGAGTCACATGAGGTCAGATTTGAACTCAGGAAGATGACTTTTTCTGACCCCAGGTCTGGCACTCTATCTCTTATGCCACCTAGCTGCCCCTAAGCATTTACATGGTTTTTATCTGTACTGTATGTTTTTAGTACTATCTCTGGAAATCAGATTATAAGGTCAGGAACCAGGCTGTATATACTTTTATAGCCTACTAAACACCTAATATAGTGCAAAACGCCTAAAAGGTATTTAATACTTATTTTTTCATTAGATACAGCCTTGTATATCCTTTTCTAACTTTCTAAGTATTTTCTAATCTGTTTCACTATATAAGATGTTCTCTTGAAGGCATAGGATTTTTCCCTTGCCACTTTTCCCCTTCTCTGTTGCAATCAGTCCCTGTGCTTAATAAGTATTTGCCTATTTGACTCACCCTCAATCTATCTTTCCTGCAGTATCTGTGACAGACCTAATTTAGGTAACCATACATTCACTTGCTCCTTTATTTCTTACTTGCTCTCTTCATCCATGAACACACTAAAGAAAAAGAGTTTGATAAATAACCTAAAGAATCTGAATGGGAAAAGTAAATATGGAGCTGAAGAAAGGATGGAGGAGTCAGGAAAGGAAAAAATTCAGTCGAGGAGGATTTGCAGAAGAAAACCAATGAAGAAAAAAGGTTTACTGTATGGAGGCAATGAATTCAGTGGATCTCACTGAAGATGCCTCATTGATCAATATCCAATTTCTGGTTTCCTTCCAAAAAGAAAATTAGAACCTTTATCTCAGGATAAAACATTTCCTTATCTGAGTAAGAAAGGAATGTTAACTTAACCTTTATGTGCCAAAGTGCCTTACAATTCATAATCTTAGATCTATAAGTATAAAAGTGATCTCTGAAAAATTTTGAGGTTTTTTTTGAAACTGCAAAATACAACAATTCTTCATTTAATTGACCATATTTAGGAAATATTTTCCACATACGTGAATTTTTCCAGATAATCAAAGATTTACACTTTGAAGTGGCATTTAAAAATCATTTGAAATAAATTGTCTTAAAACAATTCCTTATTAGGGTGGTTGAATATAATTCACCTATTTTTAAAGTTATTATTGATTTCACTATGCTGTTAAAAACATATGTAATGCTCTTATGGCTACTTAAGTTTTTAAATATTACTTGCTCCTACACTAAATAGTCCTAGATGGTGAGCTTTTTAAATGTTTCTCTCTCTCCTTTTATAGTTTTTCTGTACCAATCTGTCAACTGCCTTTACATATCTGTAGAATTAGCAGTTTGTCATGAGGATCAAATGAGCTGATAAATGTGTAATGTTCCCTGGTGGTATCCTACCCTACTTAGGGTTTACTCAATTAGTATTCTAGTTGAGTATATTAATTTCTTTTCTCCTTTCCACTCCAACCCTCTCCCACTTCAGAGAACATAAGTGCACTGTTTCCTGTCAGGCATTATGAACCAGGGCATTGTACCATATAATGATGAAAAGTCTTTTAATTGGATTCTGAGCCAGAAATCTTTGGGTACACTAAATGGGAAATCTGTTCCTCAGATTCCTTTTTTCCTGCTAACTTTGAAGCAAGAAACTGGAACTGGGCTCTCTGAGGAATCAAGTGGGAAAGGATAGCTGGTTTATTCTGAATTTGACCCCAAATTTGAGCCTGTGTTCTACCTGTGATGCTTATCTGACCAGGTCTTGTATCTTCCTTCTTTTGCAGAAGGCCTTCTGAGATCTACAAAGGGAACTGGCACTCTCCCTTCCCTCATCCTGCACCCAAGTAGAGCATAAGTAAGACTAGGCTACTATTGGAGCATCTGGGACATCAACAGCAGCAGAAAGCTGGGTCCCAGGGAAATGGTTCCCAGGGAAAAGAGTCATGAGAAAGACAGAGACAGCAAAAGAGAGACAGACAGAGGGTCAGAAAAAGAGAAAAGACAGAGACAAGACATGAGAAAGAGAGAAAAAACAGACAGACCAAGAGAAGTGACCAGAGAGAAAGAGACAGAGAAAGAGACCACCAGAAGTTTATGCTTATCTTTTTGATCAGATAATACCAGTGCAAAGATGAAATAGCAGCCTTACAAACACTGTGTCCCAACAAGATTGAAGTATTGACCTTATAAATCTAAAAGACTTGTGATAGAAAATGCCATCCACATCCAGAGGAAAAAGCTACAAAGTCTGAATGTAAACCAAAGCACAGTATTTTCATTTTTTAAAACTTGTTTTATGTTTTTTTTCTTTCTCATGGGTTTTTTCTCCTTTTGTTCTGATTCTTCTTTCACAACATGACTAATATGAAGATATGTTAAACATGATTGTATAACCATTATCAAACTATTCACTGTCATGGGGAGGAGGGAGATAGAAAAATGCAGATCTCAAAAGTTTATCAAAATATGAATGTTGAAAGCTATCTTTGCATGTAATTGGAAAAAATAAAATAAAGCAACATTAAAAAATAAGGAAGCAAAACAGAAAGAATAAAACAGGAAAAAAAAGTATTGACCTCCCAGATGACTAGTTCCTTCTTTAATATGCTCTATAACCTTTTGTTTCTAGAAAGAATCTATTGTGTGCCAAACTCATGCTATCTATTGGATACTTTCTTTACTTCCCTGTTCAGTGTTAAGAAATTTTAGACTAGGACCATAAATAAATTTTTCCCCTTGAAGATGAAGCCCTGGGAAATCTTAATTTCCCCATTGAGAAGTTGAACAACCCCAGAGCAATGAATCCAAAGCAAACTCTGATAGCAGGTAAAGTAGATGTATTTGGTAGGTCACCAAACCCTGTAAACTCACTGGAATGGTAGCTAGCTGACCACTATGCTAGATATATAAATCGTTTTGCAAATCTTAAAGCATTGCATAAATGTTATTGTTATCAATAAAAACAACTGGAGATGATTAGACTAAAGAAGAGAATGCACATGTTTTCAGAAGGCCAAGTCAAGAAGTTGTTGGAAATCATAAAAAAGGCAAATATTGGTTTAATGTGAAGAAAATCTTCCCAATAATTAGAACTTTTAAAGTAGAAGAGGCCATCTCAGGAGATAGTGATCCCCTCCTCACTGAAGTTTTCCAAGAAGAGATCTGATAACCAATTACTTGTTGGATATGATATTGTGAGGATTCTCTTATGGAGCTAGGGATTGAATTTGGTGGTCACTAAAGTCCCTTCCAATTGTAAAATTCTGTGAATTTTTTTCTTGAAATATCAGGGAACACTACCAAGAACAGAAATAACCTTGCTCTAAGAAAGTTAACGTCAGTTACTCCTGGGATTCTTAGTTTAGGGAATTGCATGCCCTCTGGGAACGCACAATAAAACTTTAATTATAATAGTGAAGGGGGGAATTTGTCCTTAGAGCAAACAATTTAAAGTTTCTCCAACTGAAACATAGTTGTCCTTAATATCAGGGTTCATGTGTGCCCATTATTCTAATATTGCCTTTTCTTCTGACCAAGGCTATTCCAATCCTGATAAAAAGTACAAAAATTCAGTTTTGTCTCCTATCCTTTTCTCTACCAGATCATGAAGTTCCTTGCAAAGATGAACAACAGATCAGAAGAATGAGGATAGAAAAAAGCTTTTGTATGGTCAACAAATTCAATAATCTCTGCCAAGGTAATCAACAATAATAAATATATTTGGAATGAACTCCAGACTACTGGAATCTATCTGCCTAACTATAAATCATTCAGATTTTTGAAAATGTCATTTCAAAATAAGAGAAATACATCTGTCTACTCAAAAAAGAACAAAATCCAAACCAATTTCACTTATGATTGACAGAGTTCATTAATCAAATGCACTTTAGCCAAACATAATACCATCTGTTACATTGATGACTCAGGCCATTTGTTTAGAAACATGGACTGATTTAGCTAAGAATACTTTGAAAAGATTGATTCCTTAAATATACCTACCAAATCCATCCACTTAATGATTAGAACATGACATACATAAGACCTAATTAAAATGACTCTCTAGTACCGAGTATTACATTAATTTAAAAAAATTTAAATATTTCTTGTTTTCAGTGGGTACTCAAAAATATTTCCTTAATTGAACAGTCATTTGTTAATAATAGTCAAGAAATCAGAAAATGATAACTAATCATTATGATTAATTTTGGGGGGAATATTTATTCTAAGAGAGCTGATTCTAAGTCTTGAAATTCTCCATAACGTCATGTTTCTTTTCCATCTTGTCATTTGTCCAGTCAGAATGTCAGGATCTCCCTTATAGAAATGATGTACATAAAGGGCACTGGAAAGTCCTGTTGCCCCCCAAATCTAAGACTGATATTATATTTCTGAAGACTTATCTCTGGGTCTTGAAAGTGCTTCAGATAAAATGGAATTACTTCCAAGGTGGGGATGAAGTAATACCTTATGCCTAATCAGTTCATCTCGTGCAGGCTTTGTTGAAAGGGAATCTGCTTAGGAACTTGGATAAAAGTGGAAATAGGAAGGTAGGAGAGATAAACTTTACTTTCTTCATTATATAATTTAGGGCTAGCCTTGTGAAAGGTAAATAAGTATTGGGAACATAAATAATAGAATCAGCTCCTGAGGTCCCAAGTCAGAGAGCATTCTTAAAATCTGATTCTCATGTGTGAGCAGTTTCTCTTCTATGTCAATCCTGGATCAGTATCCAAGAATGTGCTTATAAAAGTAGGTTTGGGAAAAGGGGAGAAGGCAAGAGCACAAAGGTGAAAGAATAGAATCCATCAGGTTCAAACTTCCATATGGAAATTTTAGGCTGATAGGAATTAACTAAATTTTTCAAGAGAATCAGATGAAATTACATCCCCTCATAGAAAGGCATATTTCAGTTGAAATACATTTTAAAGGCAAAACACACACACACACACACACACACACACACACACACACACACACACACAAACAGAATCTGTGAGTTTCAGTTATAAACATAAAATCATAAATTGAAATTGTCCTCAGGCAGCTAGGTGGCACAGTGGATAGATCACTGGTCAAGGAGTTCAAATTCAGCCGCAGACACTTAATAATTACCTAACTGTGTGACCTTGGGCAAATCACTTTACTCCATTGCCTTGCCCCAAAAAAAGAAAAAAGAAATTGACCTCAGAGAACTTAAAGAATGACTCTCTTTTATATTATTTTATCAATGAGTTAACCAATATCTTTTCGAAGACCTTCAGTGATGAAGAGGATGAAGAGGATGAAGAACTCTGTCTCTTGAAGTAGTTCATTCTTCTTTTTGGACAATTCTAGTTGTAAGGAAGCTTTTTTTTTCTTATATTGACCTCTTTGCTTCTAGATCTCCCCTTTTGGGACCAAACAAAATAAAAGTAATACCATTCCACATTACAGCCTTTCACATGTGTAAATATCATTTGTTTCCTCAAATGATTTTCAGGTAGGATGACTTTAAGCCTCTTTACTATTCTTGTTAAGTTTTAGCTTATATGTCTTCTTCCTAAACCCTCCCTCTCAACCATCACCTCCCTGAAATTTGTTAAAAGAATTACAAGATCTAGATAAAGATTTAATTAATTCCCCTTTTATTACCATGCTATACACTTGATAGGAGTTTTCATTCTGCTAAGATTTTCCAGATCTTTCAAAGTAATTTAATGTCTACTTACAATGCTTCCACCCATTGTGTATGCTATTATTTTTTGGACCCAAGCATAGGCACTGCAGTGGATAGAGTGTTGGAGTCAGCCTTAAGTTCAAATTCAGCCTTAGACACAGGGCAAGTCACTTAACTCTGCCTTAGTTTTCTCATCTGTAAAACGAGCTGGAAAAGGAAATAGTATCTTTGACAATTCCTAAATGAAGTCACAAAGAGTCAGACACAGCAGAAACAGCTGGTCAACAACATTTATCTTTATTACTGTTGAAGTCACAGTAGTTATGTCTCATTCATCTAATTTGAGATCATTTTGGATCTCAGTTTTGTTATACAATATGCAAACTATCCTCTCCAATGTCTTGTCATCCACAAATTTAATAAGCATGTCATCTATGTCTTCATTCCAAATCACTGGTTAAAAAAATATGTTGAGAATATATTCCTAGTATTTCATTTTATCTGTTTGTAAGGAGAGCACCATTGAATTTTGCTTCTTTAGAGATTCAAGGTTTAGTCTCTGGAACTATAGTTGTAGAGACCAGGCACACATATTCACAAAATATCTTACCTCTTTTACCCCATTTACCTCTATAAGCACTGACCTTCATGTTTGTTCTTTTTTCTCCAACAAATTGTGACTTGGAACCTGTACATTAGCAGCCCTGCTTAGTTTCTGTAGCAGTACAACAGGAGTGGTTAAGAATATTAAGAAAATTTGACTCCTATCCATGGCGATCTTCCATGGTTATGGGAAGAGATATTTTCAAATTTGCAGGGTGAGGCCTGATCATGTCAAAAAGTAAACTGCAACATTTAAGGAAAGAAAGCAGTAAAATAGAGTTGGAGAGGCATTTGGTTTTAATAGATGATCCATCCCTGGGGGCTTCATTAGTAGCATTTAATTACAGGCAGTTTCTCCTCTAGAATTGTCAGGCTAGACATTTTTGTTGTCAGGCATCCTAGAACATGCTTCACTAGTAACTGTGACCCACTAATTATTTTTCAAGGGCTTCAACACTTCCATTTTTCCTCAACAACTTCCCAGTGCTATGATCTCAGTGCTAAAAAGCAACAGTGTCCCTGGAGGCATCACTTTATTGGTCGTGAGGCAGAAACACAAATCGATCAGAAGACAAACATAACAAAAATATTAATTATTCTCTGGAGAGGGGGTAATGGTTGGTTGTTTGGATGGTTCTTGACCTTAATTGGCTAAGACCAAAACATCATCACTATGTTAGAGACAAGTTATAGTGGATCCTATTGTGGTTGATCAGAACAATATGAGCTCAGGATACTCTTCTACAAATTGAATACAGATGATCCATGTGAATGCCTGGGGTGGGATCTCAAACTTGTGCATCTCACTTTTCCTTTGAGTTATTTCCATTCTGCCTTAATCATAAAGCATAGCCCCCTCTTGTATGTTTTTCTGACCCCATTGTAAGCATTTGTCCTGGGAGAGTTCTCCATAAAATAGAAGGGTATTTTCAGTTTCACATTACTGCCCTATTGATAAGTATTTGATGCTAGCTCACCCAGATACTATTCATTGTGATGATGCAGTACCCATTAGAGCTGGCAAGAGAAGAAATGTAAGCAAAACTGATCTTTTTGCACAATCTACCTGGATTGCCATAGCAGTTACAAAATGGGCCAGATCAATGATGCTTCTGCAGGGTCAATCTGAATTGTGCTGCTAATAATGATAATAACAGCAATTAGCATTTATATAGTGCCTACTATGTTACCAGGCATTGTGTTACATTCTCTACAAATATTATCCTCACAACTACTGGTGGAGGCAGATATTATTATCCTCACTTTACAGATGAGATAACTAAGGCAAACCTGTTAAATGACATGCCCAGGATCACACAGCTAATTAAGCATTTCAGTCTGGATTGAACTCAGGTCTTCATAACTCTAGTACTGTTGCTCTACCCATTGTACCATCTTTAGGTTAACAGTTTTAAAAAGCAAGTCACAAAGTTCTCAATAGGTGAGAGGCAATTTGACACGGCAGAACAAGAACTGATCTTGTAGTCAGAAGACTGAAGTTCAATAATTGGTTCTGATACCCTGTAATTTCTGTCTGTACAGAATTTCTGAGCTTTAGTTTTCATATGAGGAAAGTGAAGATAATCAATTTTGCCACCTCACAAGACTATTGTGGAAAAAATTCTTTTTTAGAAAAAAGGACTTTAAGAACATAAATTACCAGATTTAAAATGATACCAATAATCAAATTTTATGTGGTTCCCTCAGAGGGGTTTGGAATCTCTGTAAAATTTGACCAAGGAAAACTGGCACCAACACCTAGTATTCAGAGCTTAATAAAGAGACATTGGGGACTACTTTGCACAATTTGCCTTGGGTCACATCTGGACTATTATGATCAAATATTTTCAATTTTGGACTTTGGCATGCAATAGACTTCCTTCCATGGCCATGTTCCCTATGTATTCCATCTCATAAGTACACCACAGATCTCAAGGGATTCATCTGCTTAAACTTAGGTTCTACTGACTGCTATAAAACTTCAAACCAGGGAGTATTCTAAATAGGTCTCAAGTTCCAATTTTAAAGTTAGAAACTATTAGCAAAATACAAGGGAACATTTTCTTAGTGATAACTGATAACTTCCTTATCACTATGGCATGGGGGACGTTCTATCCTTCTTATCTATTTCCCTACCAGAAGTTCATTCCCTCTCATGTCAGTGTTTGTCCAGATAATACCATTGTAAAATGCTATACTATCTTATTTCATAAAGAAATGTAGGCACTTTTCATATATGTGCCAGGAGGAGATATGATTATAAATGTTTAGCAATTATATGGAGGAGAGCACCTTTGACATACTTTTACATTTAAACTGCATTATTAATACTTTCTGAAGTCTAGGTAATCAACAAAACAATAAGCCATGCTCTGATTTATAGCATTTGATGAGGAATGTTTAAATGTGAAAGGTGGACAGAAGTAAGCAGACTATATTGACATGAGCCTTAACATGTGGTACCATTCTGTACTCTGGCATCCAGATTTCCTAACTACTTTCTGTTCATGTCCAAGACATTTTAAAACATTTTTGGTTCAATTCTAAGTCTAAAAATAACCTCTAATTTTATTCTTTCCTAATTGTACATACACAGAATCAGTAGCAAAGGCTATATTGACCACACCTTCATCGATTATGCTATATGTGTTTGCATGTGGGTGTTTATGCTTCAGTGTCTATGCTAAGCAGCTCCCTAATGATTTAACAGAGTTAATTTGTTTCCCTAAGGTTCTTCCTTACAACCAAAGAAAGACTTAGTCACTTGGAATAAATTGGCTAAAGTTTACACATTGCTAGATTTCTATGCACTGTGTGAAGGAGGGAGTGCACTATAAATTTTCTGCTGTCAGTTCTTAAGAAATATTTATATGATTTATATTAAAATAATGACATAGGTATGTATGTATATATATATATATAGTATTTCTTTATCATTGTGGAAAGATTTCATCTCTTTTATCCATTTCCCTCCCATAAATTATGTCAGTGTTTGTCCACCAAAGTTCTAACTCTGTAAAATGAATTCCTCTTTTTTTACCAGAAAGTGAAAATTTTTTCATTTCCATACTAGGAAGGGGTACAAAAAGACTCCAAAACTATCAAGGCCCCTCCAATCTTCAGAGAAAGGCTCTGAAACCTGGTTTCTGGCTTTACATCCACTAAGATAGCCAAGTAGATTTCCAAACATAGGGCATGTTTACTGTCTTAATTGTGATCTTCAGATAGGTAACAACTAATTGTTACTGAGAGCCAGGAACCACAATACTTGATAAAATAGTTACATCTGTTTTAAAAAAAAACTGTCTAAATCCCACTTTGTTGCTAGGAGAAAGGGGAAACACTTCATCCAGGAAAGAAACAGTTCAGGCAAGATTAACCAGAATTAAAAAACACTAACCTCTGGTTTAAATTTCATCTTGAAATGCAATGATAGAACAAGTACTTACCTCAGTACCCATCTTCTCCAGCAAGTGATGAAAGAAATCATCAAGTTCTTTCCCTTCTATGTACCCATTATCTAAAAACAGGCAGAGATACCATAAATTGCATAATAATAAATAACATAACATTAATGGGTTTTTAAAAAATCTTTAAATTTCACTTGAACAGATTGTTATTTTGTTAGATTGACAACTGAAATAGAACTCAACTCTGCCATTCATATTTAAGAGACAGATTTTTAAGGGGAGGGTAGAAAGAGGAACATGAAAGCAAATCCATTTTCCTCAAAGTTTATAAACAACTGGAAATAAAAACTACTTAACAAGGACATTTTAGCAATGATTAAACCTAGATCAAGGGATCTCAAGCACTGGGGAAGTGTTTCACTCTAATGAACCACAATTTGGTCAATAGTTACAGCTTACATTGCAAATTAAAATTAAGTATGCAATTTTCATGCCATTTCTTTTGTGACACTCATTTTAATTCATAATAAGTATCTTTTGTAAATTAGCAGATTGTCTTCCCATTTAAAATAAAGGTGTCATTTAGGAAGCAATCGTGCCAGAGAAGGGATGATAGAATTGTGAAGATAAAATTAATTTTGTTTAATCAGATAATATAGTTTAACCCAGATAATATAGTTTAATCTGAAAAGAGAAACCTTTCTAGTCTGTGATATAGAAACCCCTACCCTACAGTTTGTTCCATAACTCAGGTCTCTAGGATTTAGAGTAGGAATAATCTAGCCTTACCCATCGTTTTACAAACAAAGGGAAATGACTTGCCCTTACAGTTAATTAGTAGCAGAACTGATAATCTTATTCTGAGTTTAATGCTCTTTTCACTTCACAATGATCAGATTTTGTCCCAATATCTTCGAGGTTTTTCTTGGTACCTAGATCAACTCCTTTGCCCTACCTTTTATTTACTCTGAATTACTTTCAGATACTTGGGACAGACAGCTTTCAAATCAACAAACCTGGAGAGAAATGCAGAGATAAAAAACCCACCACTTTATGCCAAATATAAGCAGAAAAACTGTACTCAAAGTCCTAACCTGTAGCCATCATGACCCTACTCACTTACCGTCAACATCAAAACGCTGCCAGATGTGCAGAAAAGCGGCAGCATCAATCTGTCCCAGAACTTCGCTGATGTCGCTATCCATGGTCCTGAACAACAGACTGGCTTTGGCCAAGAGAGAAGGTAGTTATAACTTGCAGAACTCCTAGAAACTCTTTTACCCCCGCCCCCACTTTTCTCTCTCCTTCACTTACTCTGCTTCCTCTCTTGATCCCTTTCCTTTAGGGAAAACGCTTTTCCTTTCTCTCCTCTCTAAGCGAGGAGCAAGGGTGACACAGACCCTCTAGGGGAACGAGAAAAAGAGCTCAGAGCAGCAGAGATATAGTTGGAGCCAGTACTGCTGTTCTGATGCCAGAGCTCAAGGGACCACAAGGTTTTCTGAGGGATCAGCTCGGGAGACCCGCCCAGTTCTCCAGCTTGTTGGCTCCCAGGGACGCCTCCCTCTCTCAACTAGTCTATGCTGGTCAAGAAGAGTCAGACAACCTTTGATGGGTAACTGGAGAAAACAGCTGTCACTGCCTTTCATGGTTCACTGTTTTTCACCATTTAACTTTTCCTTAAATTCAAAGAAAACAACATCATTTGACTTATCCATGAAACATATGTCCCCTCTGGGATTTAGGTATTTTCTAGCAAGTATTCCCCTGCTCAAGCTATTGGTAAAGTTTGTCAATGTGAGTTCCCTTTGGGACTGATGATTTTAAACTGTTTGTATGTTTTAAACTTTGAGAAGGCACAGAGCATTTATTGAGCACGTATTCTATGCAGGACTTTAATAGCTATAAAGACACTGCTTGACCCTTTTATCCAAGTAAAGGGAAATCTGCTATTGGGAAGTCAATTCAAATTCTGATGAAAAATGAAGGAACGTATGTTCATTATTTAGAGATAGAATAGAAAAATAGAGAAATACCTTTCCAGTAAAGTTAATCTATAGAGTTTATCACAACTCTTCAAAATGACGTCAACTTTTGGTGGGGGATGGGTGCATATGGGTCTGTTCATTTTCTGGAAATTGTCATACATTGGATCTGCAAAAATGACAGTTGAATTTGAATTATTCAGTTATCAATTAAGCAGTTAAATTTAATTATTTCCTTTGAAATTCCTTTTCTGAATTGTTCATCTTCTGACCATTTCACTGATTCCTAGCAGCAACATCTGAAGGTGATCCAGAGAGCAGAAAAACTTATTTATTATTGTTATTTATTAGACAAGTTGTAAAAAATGTGGAGATTAAAAATAAAAAAAAAATCAAATTAAGCTCTCTTACATAGCCTGCCAGATTTCATTTATTCCTTCTATCCCTTTCTGGCACCTTCTCCCCTGCACAGATAATTGAGGGTTGTCTATACAAGAAAAAAGTGGAAACCTATAATTGGAAGCATTGCTAATCAACTATGATGCAAGCTTTATTCTCTGAGCTGGAATGTATGAGTGCCTGCAAAACCAGGTCTAGGAAGCACATCTGAAGATGCAAGGAGTATTCCTTGTCAGTATCCATTAGCATTTTTTTGAACATTTAAACAAGTCAGGCACTACACATAACATAGAAATACTTATGGACCTTCTTATACCAATCGAGGAAGCAATCACTCAAAGTTAAAACATCTTAAATAGGCAAAAGTTAGTCCAAAAATCTACACCCCCCAAATACAAGCGGAGTAGATTAGGAATAGAAGAGTTGAATTCTAAAATAAACAATTACTCTATCAAGATTTCTAACAGGAGAGTTATCTCATCTCCCTTACTAATTGTTCTTTTCAAAAAATGCCTGTAGAGCAGCTAAGTGGTGTAGTGGATAGAGATCTTGACCCAGAGTCAGGAAGATCTGAGTTTCCCTTGGCCTCAGACACTAACTAGCTGTATGACCCTGGGCAGATCATTATTCTCTGCCTCAGTTTTCTCATGAAAAATGAACTGGAAAAAGAAATGGCAAACCACTCCATTATCTTTACCAAGAAAACCCCAAATTGAATGACAAAGAGTCAGACAGGACTGAATAACAGCAACAAAATAAAATGCATGACTTCTCATTTTAAATTAGAGAAACACCGATCCCTCTTAATGTCTCTCCATTACTCACTATGTGTCCCTAGTTAAGTCATATCATTTCTCCATGACTCAATTATCTCCTGTGTAGCTTAACCAGCTAAATGAACCAGAAATTTCCCTTTGTCTCTAAATCTATTGATTTTTTTTGTCTTTTGAAATATATTTAAATCCTACAATTGTTTCCATCATGGACTCCTCTAATAATAGATTGAAATAATACAAAATTTCACAGTATCAAGTAACTTCTTGCTGAGTGAGAGCTTATACTTTTTTCATCAACTAGGTAAAACTCATCTTTCACACAACAACATTCCTTTTGAGATCATTGATTTCTGATTGAAAGTGTTGACCACTGCAGGAATGAGGGAAGAAGAGCATACTTTGTTAAGTTTGTTCATCACTCTAGAAATGTCACACCTATGCAATAGACTGTCTTACTGATGTCAAAATGGTTGACATAATTTGAGTGATTCCAGAGGAGTGCTTAAATTCAAAGAGCATGCTAGCCTTTTGGGATGTCTGAATAAAAGTAGCTAGTTAAAATGCATAAGGTAATAAATATCTTGGGTTGGTAGAGCAAAGCTGGACCACTTAATTATCTGAAAACTTCTGTTTATGACAATCAAACTCCAATTAATGAAGTGTTATTCCTGGAGTTCTCCAAACAAAAATAAAATTCTCCCAAAATAGTTTTTATTGTTGATTAACAACAAGCTTATTTAATTAATGGAATCAATTTAAAATACTATTCAACTCACCAAGTGTTTATTAATTGGCTATTATATACAAGATGCTGTATTAAATGATGGAAGCAAGACCATCCTAAATAGCATAATCTGTCAGAATTGGAAGGGTCCTTAAATCAATTAGAGTGAAATCCTCATTTTTCTTGTTTGCAGGAATATCCTCTTCACTAGTAATCTTGCCTTTTCATTTATGTTGATATCATCTTTTTTTAGATAAAACCTATAAAAGACTGCTCAGACACATTCTCTATAAAACTTTTTTCAAGAGTATCTAGGGGAAAAGGAGCTGAAAACACAAGTCATATCTAAATTCTTCTTTTTCTTTGGTCATGTTCAGTCCTTCTTGGAGTTTTCTTCACAAAGATATTGGAGTGGATTGCCATTTCCTTCTCCAGGTGTAGAAGCAGTCATTCAAAAGAAAATTGCCATCTACTCTTTGAGACCCAAGGTAATCAGACTTGGAGTGAGGAAGGTCTGGATTATTTTAATTTTCCTAATGAAAGCCTCTGATATCAGAGAATAAATCTTAGTGCTGCTGATTTCATAGCAATTACTTCTTTTGAACATGATGACAAAACTGCCCATAAAGCCTATGAGGCTGGATTATAGGTGTTACTATGAGTCTGCAAATGGGTGATTCTTTAAAAGGGTGGTACTTCAAGTATCTGTTTTTGGTTAGAAAATTATGTATTGCATAGTAAATTATGCCCTATCTTGAGTCCAGACATTTTATATATTTTACTCTATACCTCTAAAAACATAATTCTGAGGGCAGTTAGGTGGTGCAGCGGGTAGAGCATTGACTCTGGAGTCAGGAAGACCTGAGTTCAAATCTTGGCTTCAGACACTTAAACTTACTTAGCTGTGTGAGTTTGTGCAAGTCACTTAACCCCATTGCCTTGCAAAACCAACCCCCCCACACACAACAAAACATAATTCTAAAAGGGGCCATAGATTTTATCAAACTGCCTAAGGGGTCCATGGCACAACAGAAGATTAAGCACCACAGATTTAATCCAACCCCTTCATTTTATAAATGAAGAAATTGTCCCAAAGATATGACTTGACTAAAGCCACAAGGCTAGCAAGTAGTCTTGTTCAATTGTTTCAGTAGTGTTAGACTCTCCATGGCCCCATTTGGAATTTTCTTGACAAAGAAACTAAGAGTATTCTACCATTTCCTTTTCTAGTTCATTTTATAGATGAAGAAACTGAGGCAAAAAAAGGAAAAACTTGCCCAGACTCACATACCTAATAATCTGAGGTCAGATTTGAGCTCAGATCTTCCTGACTCTAGGTTTGGCATTCTATCCATCTTACTACCAGCAAGAAACAGTATTACTCTTTTGTTTGAGATTTGAACCAAAATCTCTTGATCCATTGATTTTCTTCACTTTAATTTATCCATTATGGATTTTTTCAAAAGAGAATACTTTTTCTGAATGTTCATCAATTGAGGAATGGTTTAGAAAACTGTGGTATATGTACATTATGGAACATAATTGTTCTATCAGAAACCAGGAGGGATGGGAATTCAGAGAAGCCTGGAAAGACTTGTATGAACTGTTACTGAGCGAGATGAGCAGAACCAGAACATTATACATCTTAACAGCAACATGGGGGTGATGATCAACCTTAATGGACTTGCTCATTTTATCAGTGCAATCAGCAGGGACAATTTTATGGTATCTATGATGGAGAATACCATCTGTATCCAGAGAAGGAATTGTGGAGTTAAAACAAAAAACACAGACTATTACCTTCATTTTTTTAAAAAAAAGTTGTCTTTATGTAGTTTTTAATTTTGCTATCTCGTATTTTATTTTTTCCTCAAGGATATGATTTTTCTCTCAACACATTCAATTTTGATCAATGTTTAGCATGGAGACAATGTAAAAATTATCAGACTGTCTTCTGTGGGGGGGTGAGGGAAGGGAAGGAAAGTTGGGGGAAAATTGTAAAATTCAAAACATTACAAAAATGATAAGTAGAAATTACTATTGTATATAATTGGAAAACAAATAAAATATTTATATTAAAAAAGAGAGAATCCTTTCCCCCTGTTTCCCAAAAAGGTCAGTCCCACAATGTCTGGAGACATTGCAGAGAGCTGAGCTACTCCAACTTTCTTGGTCTCATGAACTTCTTGCTATTTCTCTGTTTAGAGAAAGTAGGATCAAAGATTGACTAATTCTTGTTTAAACACTAACAATATGTCTAGGCTTCTTTTTAGCATTTATGTGAGTCCTCATATACATTGTACACAATCTTCTGTTATATAATGTGGCTATGCACATGGCAAGTACTCTATAAACACTTGTTAAAATTTGCTTATGTTGCTTACTTATCTTTAAAATTTTCTATTTAAAATTTCTATTTAAAAATAGTCTTTAAATTGAAGAGGATCTAATGGGAAGGCAGGATAGATGTGGTAGTTCCTGAGAGAGAAGTCCCAGTTTTCTATTCTTTCAAAGATCAGTTCATTTCCTTTAAGCATAGATTTTTCAATGTATTGATCCTGACTGACAAAGTTCTTTCAAGAAAAAAAGGTTAATTTTCCAATGTGAGTCTGTCCAAGGCTTCATAAGGAGGTCTTACCCAAGACATCCCCCAGTAAATAAAACAAACAGAGCTTTTGTCCCTTCCCCAGATTCCCTTTCCCCTCCACTACACCAAGTTAAACAGAATACAGAGTTCATATGGACCTAAGCACCTGTTCAGATGTTTGCTTTTTAGAAAGGAGATAAGTCAATATTTACTGGGAGGGATTTCAAGATGCTCTTTAAGCATCAGTAGGGCTGACATTTCCTGAACAAAAGGAGCCAGGTGCTTTTCCTCTTTTCCCTGAAAAGAACTGATAGCTGACCCTAGAAATGATATTTCCTTTTCTGTTTTACATGTACATTTAATGTTTGTCCTTCATTTTTGAAGACTACCATGGCATCAGGGAGGTGATATCATGACAAATGCATGAATTGGATTTGAGTGAGTAGATGTTGTGCTCAGTCACCAACCTCATTTTTTCCTCCAGAGTCTTCAGGGTCCAGTGGTCAAATATGAATAAGGATGACTGGAGATGGTCCTGGATGCAAGTGACCTTCCCAAGGTCACACAGCTAGTAAGTATCAGAGGCTGGATTCGAACTACTGTCCTCCTGATTCCAAAACCAGTGGTCTATCCACTGCACCACTTAGCTGAACCACATGCACATTTATTTAGTATCTGTAGCCACCTCTGAAGATTTGATTCACCAGATAAAGAAATAAGCAGACATATAGCCTCCTGGGTTCAGATGAATTTACATTGTAGAACCCTAGCTAAACAGTTGGAAGAGAAGTTAGAGCTCAAAAGTCCTTTCTCTAGACTGCTTTTGTACTTCTGTCTCCCCAGATACTCCTCTATATTTAGATAACTGAATTTAACTCAATCTTGTTCAGTTGTTTTCAGTCATGTCTAATTCTTCGTGACCCCTTTTTGGAGTTTTCTTGGCAAAAGATATTAGAATAGTTTGTCATTTCCTTCCCCAATTTGAGGCAAACAAGGTGAAGTGATTTGCCCAGGGTCAAACAAGTAAATGAGATTAGATTTGAACTCAGGACTTTCTGACTTCCAGGTCTGATTTTCTATTCACTATGCCACTTAACTGTCCCAACTCTCTCCTACATTAATAATAATGATGACAACTTACATTTATGTTACTGACTATTTGCCAATCATTGTGTTGAAATTATCTCATTTGATCTTCACAACAACCATTAGGAGATAGGTATTATTATTATCCCTATTTTACAGATGAGGAAAGTATAGCAAACAGGTTAAATGATTCAACTAGAGTCACATAGCAAGGAAGATCTGAGACCTTATTTGCACTCAGATTTTCTTGACTCTCATCCAACAATATCTCCCCATTATATTGAGGTGAATGCCTTTTTCCTTGTAAGTTCTATTCATTGGATCTAACTTTGTCTTTTGGGGGCAATAAAAAATAAGTCTGTTTCCTCTCTTCCAATCTGATAGTGCATCAAATGGTTGAGAATAGTAATCCTATCCTCACTTAGTTTCCTTTTCTTTAGGCTAAATACAACCTTTTTCCTTAAAAAAAATTTTGTATAATGTTATTTTCACATCTCTCCTTCTCCTAGTATGAATTTCTGGTTTGTCAGTATTCCTAATAAAATATAGTATCCAAAACTGAGCACATTGCTTCAGATGTGACTGAACCAGTATGGAACACAGACTTAATTATTGCCTGTACTGTTCAGGACCTTAAATGATCAAACTTTATTATTTGTGGGTCCCATATTTGCAAATTTGCCTAGTAGCTAATATTTATTTGTAACCCCAAAATCAATACTCATGTTCCTCTTGTGGTCATTCATGGACATGCTCAGATGGGCAAAAATTTAAGTATGCTGACTTGCAGATTTCCAGTTGAGGTTGGAAAAAAGTGATGTTTTTCCTTCCTATTTCAATTCTCATATTGTAAATAAGTGTCCTTTTTAGACTTATTTTAATACCATGGTTTCCACATTTTTGTGCTTTTTGCTGGTGGCTCTGCTGATTTTTAAAATTTTAATTTATTTTAATTTGTGGAATAAAACAAGCATATCCATAACATAGAATAATAAAATGATGAATACAAACAAAACTGCAAACCTATTATGTACAGTTTGCCATTCTTTTAAATATATAATAAGGTTATTATGTAAATATCTTTTTTTCTTCCCCCCTTCCTGTCCTAGTGTTTTATAAACATATATATGTATGTATATAACTGTAAAATAATTCTATACATATTTCTATTTGCATTTCTTTCTCTGGATGCAGATGGAGACTTCCATCATATGTAATTTGTAGTTAATTTAGTTTTATATATAATCGCCAAAATGACTCAGTCACTCAAAGATGTTTTTAACTTTGCTATTACTATATACAATGTTCTCTTGTTTAAAATGACCCCAAGCATATCAAGGTGATGTCTGGTGTTAATAAGTCCAAGAAGGCTGTGATGTGTTTTTTGGAGAATGTTAGATAAGCTTTGTTTAGGATGAATTATAGTGCTATTGTTCATGAGTTTGATGTTAATGAATCAACATGACACTTCTAGAAAAAGGAAAAGGAAGTTTTGCTGATCTCTACATGAAGCCTTTCTGGAAAGTGCTAGCATCAATATTATGACCAGAGGCTTGTAGGAATCTGATCCTGTATTTCCTCTAGGTTCAATGGTTCACTAGTCACTAATTCAGAATTTATGGCAACTTTTGTAGAACATAACTACTGTGAATGATGAGAATCAACTGTCTTCTTATTTATGAAGCCTTAGTTTGATTTGTTGTTATTATGATTCATATTATATTGATTATATCATTGGCTCTGATAGAACTTGTGATCAACCAAAACCTCCAGATTTTTTCGTATGACCTGCCATCATATCAATTCTCCCCTATATTGCTCTTACAAAGTTGATTTTAAAAATTTATTTAACATATATTCCTTTTAACAACTCTGGAATCCCACTATTTTTTGTGTTCAAAATGGAGTCTCAAATCCATCAAATAATGAAATAATTCTCAATTTTCTATAATTTATTGGCACCTATTTATAATACTTTGAGAGAAGAGGCATGAAAAAACAAGTGCAAACTTTTTAAAAGCTATTAGGACCCTTGGATACACTGACATGTAAAGGAGAACAGTACCTAACATGTCCCTTGACTTCGAGAGACTGCGGAGGGTAGACTTCCCTTGTTGAGGTGGCCTCCTCTTTGATTGAACTGAGACTTTTAACTCACTTTCAGTCAAAGATCTTCTTTGCTATTGTATATTCTTTAGCCTATTCTAATCTATAGAACTTCCCTGACTTTACCTGTTTTTCTTGGATAAATGGGTTTCCTTGTTATTTATGATGGTCTTTTATGTAACTAGAAGTTGGTGGAAGAGAGCTAAAATGATAATATTAAGATAGCTATTATTTTCCTTTTGAGAAGAAGATAGCAGAGAAAAAAGGATCATTCTTGCAAGTGGTCAGGAAAAAAAAAACCCTTTCATTCTGAATATATTTTAATCCTATATTGCCAATATTTGAAATATGCTGCATAAATACAATTTTATCCCACTTTCTCTCTTGGAAATTGGTGAGGGAAGGAACAAAATAAACAGTCGTGGCATTTTTCCTGCTGGAAACCACAGTTTACCTTGGAGAAGAGTAGGCTAGATAATTGTACCTAAATTAATTTATTCATTCAGTGCCATTCCAATCAAACTACCAAAATATATTTTATAGAGCCAGAAAAAATTAATAATAAAATTCACCTGGAAGAACAAAAAGGTCAAGAATTTCAAGGGAATTCTTGAAAAATTGCAAAGGAAAGTGATCTAGCCATACCAGATCTCAAACTAGATTATCAAGTGGTAATCATTAAACTATCTGGTGCTAAGAATTAGAGTGGTGGATCAGCAGAATAGGTTACTTACAAAAGGCATAGTAAATGACTCTAGTCATCTAGTGTTTGATAAAATCAAAGATCTAAGCTTCTAGGACAAGAACTCACTATCCGACAAAAACTACTGGGGAAAATAGTATTTCTGAAACCATATATAGACCAATATCTTATACCATATAGGTCAAAATGGGTGTATGATTTAGACAAAAGGGTTGATGCCATAAGCAAAAGGAGAATAATTTACCTGTTAGATCTGGGGAGAATGGAAGCATTTTTGACTAAACAAGAGATAAAGAGAAATGCAAAATGTCAAATGTAAAATAATTTTGATTATATTTAATTTAAAAGAGTTTGTAAAAACAAAACCAATGCAAAGATTAGAAGGAAATCACTAGAAAAATGCAAATTAAAGGATCTTTGAAATACCTCCTCATACCTCTCAGATTGGCCAATATGACCAGAAAGGAAAATAATCAATGTTGGAGGGTATGTGGGAAATCTGGGACACTAATGCATTGTTGGAGTTGTGAACTTATCCAACTTTTCTGGAGAGCAATTTGGAATTATGCCCAAAGGACAATAAAAATGTGCATGCCCTTTGATCCAGCAATACCACTACTGGATCTATATCTTGAAGAGAGCATGAAAAAGGGTAAAAATATCACTTGTACAAAAATATTCATAGCAGCTCTGTTTGTGATATCAAAGAATTGGAAATTGGGGGGATATCCATCAATTGGGGAATGACTAAACAAATTGTGGTATATGTATGTGATGAACACTATTGTTCTATTAGAAAGGAGGGACAGGCTCACTCAAAGATGTTTTCAGACATCTTATTATCCTAGTGTGGATTTCTGGTTTGTCAGTATTCCTATTAAAATACAGTTTCCAAAACTGAGAACATTGCTTCAGATGTGGCTGAATCAATACAGAACATAGACCTAACTATTGTCTTAACTTCCTTTCCCTTTTTTTTAGGTTTTTGCAAGGCAAATGGGGTTAATTGGCTTGCCCAAGGCCACACAGCTAGGTAATTATTAAGTGTCTGAGACCGAATTTGAACCCAGGTACTCTTGACTCCAGGGCCGGTGCTTTATCCACTGTGCCACCTAGCCTCCCCTTTCCTTTTCCTTTTTCTAGAAATATCATGATGTTGATTCATTAACATCAAACTCATGAACAATAGCACTATAATTCATCCTGACAAAACCTTATCTAATATTCTCCAAAAAACACATCACAGCCTTCTTGGACTTATTAACACTAGACATCACCTTGGTATTATGTTTGCGGTCATTTTAAACAAGAGAACATTGTATATAGTAATAGCAAAGTCAAAAACATCTTTGAGTGAGCCTATCCCTCCTCTCAGGAGGTTTTTCAAAGAAACCTGGAAAATATGCATGAAATGATCTCTGAGTGAGATGAGCAGAAACAGAAGAACATTGTACATCCTAACAGCAACATGGAGGTGATGATCTACCTTAATGGACTTGCTCATTCAATCAGTGCAATAATCAGGGACAATTTAAGGTATCTGTGATGGAGAATACTATCTGTATCCAGAGAAAGAACAGTGGAGTTTAAACAAAGATCAAAGACTATTACCTTTAATTTCTTTTTTTAATTGTCTTATGTACTTCATAATTTTGCTATCTTTATTTTATTTTTTCCTCAAGGATATGCTTTTTCTCTCAATACATTTAATTTTTATTAATGTATAGCAGGGAAACAATGTAAAGATTTTCAGACCGCATTCGGGGGGGGGGAGGGGGGAGGGAAGGGAGAGTGGAGGGAAAATTGTAAAATTCAAAGCCTTACGGGGTGGCTAGGTGGCTCAGTGGATAGAGCACTGGACTTGGAGTTAGGAGTACCTGAGTTCAAAT
The DNA here is from genome assembly GCF_037893015.1 of Macrotis lagotis. Classification (NCBI taxonomy): domain Eukaryota; kingdom Metazoa; phylum Chordata; class Mammalia; order Peramelemorphia; family Peramelidae; genus Macrotis; species Macrotis lagotis. The sequence continues at coordinate 504,070,603 of NC_133666.1, forward strand.
CCAGCTTCAGACACCTAGCTGTGTGACCTTGGTCAAGTCACTTAACCCCGTTGCCTTGCAAAATAAAGAGGAAAAAATACTCTAAATCTAAAAAATTGATTAGGAAAACTCAAATTAAAACAACTCCGAGGTTCCACCTCATACCTGTCAGATTGGCCAATATGACAGAAAAAATAAAATGATAATTATTGGCAGGGTTGTGGGAAAATTGGAACATTAATACAATGTTGGTGGAGCTGTGAATTGATCCAAGCAATATGGAGAATGGTTTGAAACTATGCCCAAAGGGAAATCAAACTATGCATAATGTCAGTATTCCAAAGAGATTTAAAAAGGGGGGGGGGAACCTATTTGTACAAGAGTATTTATAGCAATTCTTCTTTGTTGTAGCACAGAATTGGAAATTGAGGGGATGACCATCAATTGAGGAATAGCTGAACAAGTTATGATATACAAATGTAATAGGATACTATGTGCTGCAAGAAATGATGAGGTTTCAGAAAAACCTGGGAGGACTTCCTTCAACTGATGCAAGGTGAAATGAGTAAAACCAAGAGAATATTATACACAATAACAGTATATTTTACAATTATCAACTATGAATGATTTAGCTATTCTCAGCAATAAGTAATCCAAGACCATTACAAAGGACTCATGAAGAAAAAAATCAATGGAGTGTGAATGTAGATCAAAGCACACCATTTTTACTGTATTATTTTTTTTTAATTCTTTTGGTCTTTTTCTTCTTTCACAATAATACAAATATAGTGTTTGATATAACCAAAGACCTATTTGCACATATGTGACCTTTATCACATATAGCCTATGATTGCACATATATAATCTGTATCAAATTGCTTAACAGTTTTAGGGAGGAAGAAAATTTGGAACTCAAAATTTAAAAGCAATGAATGTTAAAATTTGTCTTTTCATGTCATTGAATAAAATAAAATACTATTTTTGAAAAAAGGCTAGGAGTGGGCTAGATCCTAGATGAAATATTTATCCAGGTAACACTCAAGCTAGTCCTCTTTATATTTAGTCAGCCATAACCACATATGTATATTTTATACAATATCATTGAGACTTGCTAGGATAGGACTCAGGATTGGATAACTAAAAATTTATTCTCAGGTTCACCTGCCTATCATCTTTCTCATCTGTTCTTCCTTTTTACAGTACAGACAATATTTTCTTAATTCTTCATGGTTTCTGTGCTTTCTCCCTGACTGAAATAAAACTCTTAATTAAAATAAAGCAAAACAAAAAACAAATATACTTTATTGGCTCTTTTGAGTTATCATTCCCTGCCTATCATGTCCCTGGTGTTATTCTTTTCATCTGCAAGATTACTTCCCTCTAGGAGTCTTTTTCCAATTAGGATTTCATCTCTATTTTACAATCTGGTCCCTGCCATTGTTCTATTTCTTTTCTCTAAGGATGTAAAACCCACAGAATAGAACAAAACAGTTGTTAAAGTTAATAGTGATTTCTTTTTAAAAGTTAATTTTACCATTTCAAAATTAGAATGTATTTACTTTTTGTCCTTTCCCTCTCTCCTCTTCCAATTGAACAACAACAAAAAGAAAACTCTTCTAGTAAATATACAAAGTCAAGTAAAGCAAATTCCATATTAGCTATATTAAGAAATGTATGTCTCTTTTTGTATAATGGGTGCCTCACCTCTTTATCAGGATCTAAGTAACATGCTTCATCTTTAGTCTTCCAGTATCATGATTAGTCATTGATCAAAGTTTTCAAGTCTTTCAAAGACATTTATCTTTTGTTATTAAAAATTTGTCCTGAATATAATGCCTAGAGTAGTAGGTACTTAATAAGACTGACTAACTGGTTCATCTCACTTCTCTCTGAATGAATTTATTAAAATCTTCTCAGATTTTTGTGAAACTATTAATTTTGTAATTTCTTATGGCATAATGATAAAAGTTATATTCACAGTTTGTAATATATTTAGTCATTCCTCAATTGATGGGCACTCACTCATTATCAATACTTTCTATGAGAAGGGAAGAAGTCACTCAGGAAAAACAATAACAGATAACTAGCATAATAGGATCAAATATGACAATACATATAAAACATCCTATATCTTAAAGCTCTTGAAAAGGATAAAGATATTATTTGTCATCAAATAAATCATGTCTAATTTGTTTAAGTTATATTTAGTTCAGTTTTATAAAAAGGAATTGGCACTATACCTGAAGAGGAAATAAATGGTTCTAACTGGACCTTACTTTCCATTTGGGCCAAAGGAAATCTTTAGTGTACTATGGGAGGAGAGGCAAAATGATGCACTGGGCTTGTCTTTAGGAGATACAAGAGTATAAATTCAGTCTTAGTACAAACTGTAACCTTGGGCCTGTAATTTCTTTGAGTCTCAGTTTCCTCTTCTGTATAATAGGACTAATCAAACCTATAGTATTCATATGACAGGATTGCAGTGATTAGAGTACCAGGCCTTACAGTCAGGAAGATTCATCTTCTGAGTTCAAATATGGCATCAAACCCTTACTAACTGTGAGATCCTGGGAAAGTCATTTAACACTACCTCAGGTTTCTCATCTGTAAGATGAGCTGGAGAAGGAAATGGCAAACCATCCAGTATCTTTGATGAGAAAACTCCAAATGAGATCATGAAGAGTAAGATATGACTAAAAAACAACTGAACATCTAATGAAATAACATACATAAAGTGCTTTTTAAGCCTCAATATGTTATTATAAAGCTAGTTATTGTTACAAAGGAAAATTTCAACTACCTCATATGTTCAGTAATTGGCACACATCAGATACTCAATAAATACTTGATGAGTTGAATGGAATGTGAAAGGCAACACCTTGCTAACACAGGAAAACATTTTTGGATGATGGGTGATGTTAAAGCAGGAAATCTATAGCAGGCAGAAAAGTGAGTTCACCAAACTTGACAGTGAAATACAGCTGAAATGTTCTAATTTTCTACAATAATCTTCATCTTGTAGAGATTGTGTGAATTTATCCCCTCTAAAAGTGCTACCATGTTAATCCACATACAATAGAACAATACTGATAGTTGTAGTATATTTTTTCCTAAAAAAACCATGGGAACAGAGTATTCTATTTGGGAAAAGCACAAATAATGCAAGAAATGAGTTTAGTAGACAACATGACCATGCCTTGTTCAGGTAACTAGATTATATTACTCCTGCATCTTCTCTGCCTCCTTTGTTTGCATTTCCCAGTTCCTGCCTTTCCCCCTTCCCTACTTTTATCTTCACCAGTTGGAGGTAGCTGGCAGCAGGAAATACCACTAGAAAATCATTTTTGTTTCATGGTGGACAGTGGACCAGATACAACTTGGTTAGGTGTGTTTTGTTCAGTAATCACTTAGAAGTTTGTACTTTAACTGCTGAGTATTCTGGTTTATACTCTTAATCTCTGAGGCAGCTTCAGGGAGGGACTAAGATCTACCTGGGTTAGGTCATCTAAATTGAAGAAAGATGGGTATGACTGAAATAACCTGGGATACTCTCAAAGAAGTTTAGATTTGACATGGAACCCAGAAACATGTGGATTTGTTAGGTCTTCCTGATGGGTGCCTATAAGAAATCTACTGTAGCAATCTGAGAAACAAAGAATGTGGCTATTCAAGAATTTTGTAATAGCTGCCTAGAAGTGGGAATTATATATTGGGGGAGGCATTAATCTCCATATAACATTAGGGAGAAAAGAGTATATAGGGGGAGGGTGACAGTGTCAGAACCTTCAAAGAGGATAGGTAATTGGGAGAGCTGAAAAGAGGCCATAATATCTAGAAGTTAAGAGATTTCTGGTAATCTTGGAAAGAGAAGTCTCTATAGAATGCTGATACAGGAGCACAAGACCTGAGTCTTGATTCTTCCACTAGTCAATTAAATTACCTTGAGGAAATCACATTTTTGTGAACTTCATCTGTAGCTTCATCTGTACCTGAGATTTTTGTATTTCTATAATCATTTTAAAGTAGAGAAGACTAAACACAGAGCCCCCAACACAGTACTAATATATACTAATTTAATATTTCTTTTTTTAAAGCACATAGTATATATATTAGTTCTATGTTAAGGGCTCTGTGTTTGATCATCTCTGCTCTTAGAAGAATGACTGTATCAGAATGCTAGCTTCTAGAATTACATGAACTGATGCTGAGAGAAGTGAGCAGAACCAAGAGAACATTGTAGTCATTAACAATATGGTGAGATGATCAATTATGATCAGCTCCTCTCAGCATTTCAGAGATCAAAGACCATCCTGCCATGGACAATACCATCCACATCCAGAGGGAAAAAACCATGGAGTCTAAATTTTTAAAAAACTTTTTTTAAAAAATTAAAGAAAAAAACTTCTTTTAGCGTTTTTCCTTCCTTTCTCATGTTTTTTTCTTTCCCCTTAACTCTAATTCCTCTTTCACAACATGACTAATATGAAAATATGTTAAATAGGATTTTACATATACAATTTTTACCAGACTGCTGCCATGTTGGGGGAGGATGGGGAAGAAGGGAGGGTGGTAGAAAAATGTGGAACTCATAAATTTGCAAATGGATGAATGTTGAAAAATTACCATTGCATGTAATTGGAAAAATAAAATAAAATTTCAATAAAAAAGAACAACATGCTTCTCTAGTTATACTCTATTGCATTTCAGCCACTTTGAAATTTGTATCCACACTGCTACAAACTCTCTGTGATGAGTTCAAGTAGGGGATTTGCTTCTGAGCAGCTTGCACCTGAAAAAAATGGGATTCATCTTCTGGTGATATAAAAACTGATGTGAATAACAATGAAAGCAGGCTCAATTTAGAGTCCAATTCTATGTCTGAATTTTTGTTGTGGCTTGAAATATCTGTATGACCTTAGACAAGTCCCTTCATTTTGTGGGCTTCACTTTCCTATCTATAAAATAAGGGGGGAAAGGCTAGTCAAGGATTCTTAACATAAGATTCATGAATTTATTTTATTTTAAAGATTGATAATGCTCTTCTTTTTTAGTTTTTGCAAGGCAAATGGGGTTAAGTGGCTTGCCCAAGGCCACACAGCTAGGTAATTATTAAGTGTCTGAGACTGGATTTGAACCCAGGTACTCCTGACTCCAAGGCCAGTGCTTTATCCATTGTGCCACCTAACCGCCCCGATAGTGCTCTTCTTATAAAATTGGTTTCCTTTGTAATCTTAGAGATTTTAATTTATGCATATCAAAAACATAAGAGAAGAGCTCTACAGGCTTTAACAAATCATCAAAGGAATTCTGAAAAGTGATCATACAACTCCTACTTGAAGATTCCAGTAATGGAGAACTCCAAGCAGTCTGATCTATTTTGGACAGTTCTAATTATCATGAGAGTCTTTCCTTTTGTTTAGCTGAAGTTCTACCCAATGAGTTCTACCCATTGGTTCCAGTTCTATCCTTTAGAAACAAGCAAAACAAATCTAATTTTCTTTACATTGTCTTCTCTAACCATCCCTAATTTATCCAACTGAACCTTATATGACATGATTTCTTCCCCTCTGCCATTCCAGATGCTTTCTTTTGATCATATTCAATCCCACCAAAGACCTTTCTGAGATCATCATCAAAAAATGGACACAATATTCTGAAAACAACCTGATTAGAGCAAGGGATTTGATTTCAAGTTCTACTTCTGACATCAGATTACTTTTCTGGCAAGTAGGATAATATAGCTGCAAATGGAAGGGAAAAATTTTGATCAATAAGCATTCAATGAATCATTAATATTTATTAAATACATGTGTTATATCCCTATCTCCTAACCGATACAAAGACAAAAATGAAATAATCTCTGCCCTTAAGAAGCTTACATTTTATCAGGTCAAAGAATAGACAATTGTAAACTCATTCTCCCAACCTGAATTCCACTGGCAAGTTGGGACCTCAGAGCAAGGTGTTACTGCATCTCCCCTAAGAGTTCTGATTTCACAGAAATATCAATGAATTATTGATATTGAAGCACTAACCACTTAGTATAGGAAGGAAGGGTCTAGATGAGGGCTTGGAACAATAGCATTAGGAAAACCTCACATTATCTCAGTGTACCCCAGAACTCTTAGAACTAAAGGGGTTGGTACCAAATATTTACCTTACCATGTTCACTTCTGGATGAATAGCTGTTGAATGAGTAACTCCCTTACCTGTGGCATATGGTAGCCTAGAGATTCACTGCTGGGATGAGTCATATGGGCTGCTTCCTCTTTCCATCCTCAAAGGCTTTCATCAGTTTTTGCTTCAGTAATAACCATTTAAGAGAGAGGTCAAATTCCTCCACTGGAGCACTTTCAAATCTAATTTAGCAGCTAATGAAAAGACTTCTTTGCTACACAGAAAAGCAGACGGAGGAGAACCAGGGGCAAAGATCTTCTATTACAAAAAGTCATCATGCATTTCTAGAAGCTAGCTTACCACATATGTCACATGTGATTGGTGACCTGTAGAGTCCTTTGTGCATTCTCTGAGGACTAGGCTCATCTCCTCCCCCTTAATGCATACGTAAATCTAAAGGGGCAGCTAGATGGTGCAGTGGATAGAGCACCAGCCCTGAAGTCAGGAGGACCTGGGTTCAAATCTTCCCTCAGTCACTTAATAATTGCCTAGCTTTGTGACCTTGGGCAAGTCATTTAATCTCACTGCCTTGCAAAAAATTAAAAAAATAAGTAAACTCAAAGGAATCTGGTGGAAAAGAACTCATGTCTGAGGAGGAAGTGATGGAAGTAGTGGTAGTTAACAGGAGAGATCTCATTTAGGAGGTGGTTGTTGTTCATCCTTCTTTCTTGAAGAGGACCAAGGACATCAGAAGGATGATGTCTTGACTTGCAAGTGAATTGGATTTAAGTGAGGCAGAATTGTATGAAGTCATCAGCCTCACTCTTAGGAAGTGGTACTTGAAGTGAACTTTTTCCTAGTTAAAAAACCAGAGTAATGAACCACTGACTTCAGTTATAGACATACCTCCTAGCCATCTTCAATCCTAGAACCCTTGCATATCAGAGTTGGAATGGACTTTGGAACTCATCAAAATCTGTCCAGTGGTGTAACTGTCTTAAAGTCACACAAAAATTTTCTCATAAATGTGATAAGTTAAAGCAAAATGGTGAGGGGAGCAAGATAGAGGATTTTGGTTTGTTTCTTTGAAGTGGAGTGGGAAGCTTTATGGTCTTCTTCAAGATACTCTTCATTGAAATTCCATTAAAGAAATTTAGGGAAAAAAGGAGGCTGCACTTCAGTATTCTCCATCTCCCGACATCAGGAGGCCAGCAAGGGGGAAGCATCATTATGCCTGGGCTGGCAAAGGTTGGGGTTTGATTGTCACCGGTTGGAGTTCAATGGAGTTGTATTTGCCACTGCTTAGATTTAACACAGCAGTCTCTCTTTCACTGCAGGTGATTGACATTAAAGCAACCATCAGGGCTTTTACCAGTTTAGATCTCTGGAAATCTGTGGCTTCTGATTATTCTGGGAACTTTCAGTTTCCCAAGTCTGGATAGAACCCCTAGCCAATATCCTATTTACTGCACCACAGGTTCCATCATCAGCCTCCCTGAAGAGCAGATGGGAAAAAAAAGTTTGAACTCAGAATTCCACATCAGAGTAGGAAGGTACCTGAAAAACTATCTAGTCAAAGTTTATCTGAGCAAGAATCCCAACTATAATAATCCCTTAGCAGTTCTCAGTTCATCAAGAAATGAAGTCAGGGGCAGCTAGGTGGAGCAGTGGATAGAGCACTGACTCTGGAGTCAGGAGAACCTGAATTCAAATCCAGCCTCAGACATGTAATAATTGCCTGGCTGTGTTACCTTGGGCAAGTCACTTAACTCTTTCGCCATAAATTAAAAGAAAAAAAAGAAATGCAGTCATGCAAGTGGTTCAATCACACCATTATTACTTTCCCCTGGCAGGGAAGAGGTCATGCTATTCTTAAAAATAAAGTGTTTAGGGCTAGGGTAAATGGAGTGAGAAGGATAAGTAAGCAAAATAAGAAGGAGGAAATATGCAACAAGTAATTATAGGTTAGATTGTGAATGGGATGAATTTACCATAAAACATAAAGGGATAGAATTAAAAATTTGAATTCAACAGAATGTTGCTTTCAGGAAACAATAAAAAGAGAGATACACACAAAGATAAAATAATGGAATAGAATTTACTGTGTTAAAAAAAGCAGGGGTGGTAAATCATGGTCTCAGAAAAAGTTTAGAAAATGGTTTTAATTAAAAGGGGAAAAATAGGGAAATTACATTGTCAACTCAACTTATTGGATCCTTAGCATTTAAAACTTTTTACTGGATGTTGCTTTTGAAGTTTACAGAGTTTTAGGTGATGGTGTGGTATTCTTATCATTGGAGGTATGTCTATAACTGAAACCAGTGGTTCCTTCCTTTGTTAATACCAGTAACTTTCATGATTACAGCAGTCTGATCTGGATTGAAGCATTGACTCATTCATTCAGTATATACTACCATGCATCCAGTAATGGATTAAAAGATGTCTCTGATGTGGTCCCTCTTCTCACAGGACTAAAGATCTAGTTGAGGAGATGAACTAATACAGATGAAGAATTTAAATGATAAAAGATGTTACAAGGCCATAGATGTTATAACTGGAAATTCACAGAGGATCCATTATTCAAGAAGTATTCAATATTTTTGTTTAATGATTTATCATATTATTGGTATAAATAATTAGTATTTTGAATTTACTTTCACTATTGCATTGTAACATCAAGTATCCTGTACAAGGGAGTCAGGAAATGCAGGCTCTAAAGACATCCATGCTACATTGTAGGTCTTTGGGTCTCAATTTTCTCATCTGTTAAATAAAAGAGATAAACCAAATCAGAGGTTCTTAACCTAAGTTCAGTAAAGTTGTGGGCTTCTTCTTTTTTTTTTTTTTTACATTTTAAAAATTTTGTTTTTACAAATAATCGGTTTCCTTTGTAAGGACTTTTTTTTTTGTATTTAGAAATAGTATTCTGAGAAGGAGTCCAAGTTTACCAGTATGCCAAAGGAATCCATGAACAAAGAAAGGTTAAGAACTCCTGGACCAGCTTATCCTTTAGTCTCTTTCTCTTTTAAATTCTGCAATTCATTGATTTCTCCCACACACATACTTTATTTGTTGGTCCCTTCTGCACTCACCTGTAGGCCCTCTCTATTGAAATGAGCTCAGGCAAGTTTCATGTTCTGAGATCTTGCTTTGTCTGGCTTCCAGAAAAGACAGGAGAGTTCATGTTAGGCCTCTGCTCAGTGAAATGAAATTGGATTTACCTAGATGAAAGGCTCTTCATCTTGCCCTTTCTAGGCAGAATCAATGTAATTTAAATGGTCATCCTTTCAAGCTGTCTTTCTGTATTTTCTTATTTCTACTGAATTTAAAATGGGTCTGTGGGGAGAGGGAGTGTGTGAAGTAAGGATGGTGATGGTACCTTCCCCCCCCACCACCATAAAGCATAAAGGAACTAGGGTAGCTTGCAAAGATTTTTCAGAATATTCTGTATTTAAAATAGTTCTCTTAAGATGGAACCTCCTCTGGAAGGAAGGATTGATGGACACAAAACATTCAAGTCAAATCCTTCTAATAATAGCCCTTAATTCACTGACTTTTGTAAAGCTCTCAAGACAAAACCCATGGGAAGCACTGCATAAATATTTATTGTTAGTAATTATTATTTAATTATGAATGATTATTTTTGATGTTAATATAACAATTTTTAAATTATTTATTAGTTATTATTATTATTTATGGCTGGAAGGTAGCTTAGGGAACCATCTAACCCTGTCTTTGAGTTTTATCAATGAAGAAGCCAAGTCTCAGAGAATTTTGTAACTTGCCCAAAATCCCAAAGGAAAATAAGTTCATAAAAGAGAGCTGAGATTTGAACCTAGGCTTCTGAATTGGAATATTGTCTTGCATTGAGTAGATATTTTAATTACATTGACTAAATCAAATTATTCTCCCCACCATGCCAAACTGCTTCTACATGTTCATGAAATGCTTGTCAGCTACGTTATATCATTAATTTTGTTTTTCCTGAACCTCTGCTTCTGTCTGACTTCTACCTCCTATTGCTAAAGCAGCTAATGTCCTGGCCAGCTCAGGGCAGTTCTGATCGCCTCACTGGGGGAAGCAAACATAAGTGTGAGGAATCCTGGGGAGAGAGAGGGGAAAGGGTGACCAACAACATAGATGTGACTAGATCACAGGCCTGGTGTAACTGAGTAATAAACTAACATTTATTAAACAATACTATGCGCTGGACACTGTATTATTTAAAGCATTGGGCAGTCCCTGCCCAGAAGACAATATGTTCATACAGACTACATACAGAATAGATGAAAGGTATACTTAGAGGGTTAGACCCTAGCAGCTGGGTGGGATCAGAAAAGGTATTAATCATTCAGTCATTAACAGAAATGTATTATTTGCCTGCTATCTGCCAGTTACTGGGTTAAAGTCCTGGATATGCAAAGACAAGTAAAAGATAGTCCCTGTCTTCAAGGAGTTTCTTGTCTAATGGGAGACAACACTCAAACAACTATGTCACAAACAAAATATAGAAAGGATAAATTAGAAGTAATCAATAGAATGAAGGCATTTTCATTTAGGAGGATCAGGAAAGGCTTCTAATAGAAGGTGGAATTGAAGGAAGACAAGCTTGAGAGGATGTAGAACTGAAGGAGAGAATTCCAGGCATGGGGGACAGCCATAAAAAAAAATAATTGGGTCCCTATTACCTCCAGGATCAATTATTAAATCTTATGTGTGACATTAAAAATTCTTTATAGTCTGGCTTCTTTCACCCTTTCTGATCTTCTTTCCATACACTTTGAGGTTTAATTGATGTTTGTCCTTCATTCTTGAAGAAGACCATGATGTCAGAGAGGTGATACCATACTGACACATGAATTGGATTTGAGAGACGGGCACTGTGCTAAGTCACCAGTCTCACTTTCTCCTCCAGAGCCACCTGGGTCCAGTGGCTAGATATGAATCAGGATGACTGGAGATGACCCTGGATGTGAGGCAGAGTTAATTGACTTGCCCAAGTCTCTGAGGTTGAATTTGAACTCCCATCCTCCTGACTCTAAGGTCAGTACTCTATCCACAGTGCCACCTATTCCTTAAACAAAATGTTCAATCTCCTTCTCTGTAGCTATACATTGGTGGGCTATTATGTCGAGCATGGCTTCTCTCCACTTTTCTGCCTTCTGATGATCTTGGCTTTCTCTAAGACTCAGTTCAAATGCCACCTTCCTGAGACCAGTTAATATCATAAGGACTTTCCTTTCTAAGGGCCACCTTCCATCTCCTCTTTATGTATCTTTTATATATCTATTTATTTACATGTTATCTCCCTCTTAGAATGTAAGCTCCTGGAGGGTGGGGCCCTTCCCCTCCACCCTTTTCTTTGTATTTTTATCTTAGAATACTTTGAACAGAGTCCCACACAGGCCCTCTCCCCTATCTCTTCCCCAGGCTCCCTCACATTTAATATTCACTTCCACCTAATTAATACACGCTTCTTGGCTGACCTGAGAAAAGCATGAAGGAAAGTTGGGGTTCTAAGAGTTGGAGGTTCATAGTAGAAGGAGTTCATTTCCTAGTAGTAATAGGGGACAGCATGTGCAAAGGAATGGAAACCAAGATGGAATGTTCAATATTTATAGATAGATAGATAGATAGATAGATAGATAGATAGATAGATAGATAGATAGATATAAATATGGATATAGATATAGATATGAGGCTAGTTTGGCTACAAGGTAGTAAAGTAGGAAGGAGAGTAATGTGAAATCAGTCTAGAAATCTGGAATCAGATTATGAAGGGCTTTAAATGACAAACTGAAGAGTTAATATTTTATCCTAGAGGTAATGGGGAATCATTGAAGCTTCTTGAGTAAGAGAATGCCATAGCTAGATTATGTAAGGAAGATTATTGTGGGGTTAGGGAAAAGGAATAAGAATTATGTGCCAGGTACCATGTTAAATGCTTTAATATTACTATTAGTGCCACTATTTACTACTACTACCACCATTTATATAGTGTTTCCTACACACCAGGGTGCTAAGCATATTACAATTATCTCATTTAACACAACAATCCTAGGAGACAAGCACTGAAATTATTATACTATTGGTATTGTCAAAAATGTCTGAGTCAGCTTTGCTCCCCCTCTTTGCTTGGCAACTCTCATAATGTCCAGAGAAAGACCATGCAGAATAGGGGAAGGACTCAGGACTTTTCTTCCTTCACTCTGAGTCCATCCCTAACCATTTTCATTCCCCCTCTAGGTGAAATGAGTGAGCCATAGGAACTCAGGAATCAGAATCCAGGCTGGATGTTGTATTTAAACCAACACCAATGGAAGAATCAGTCTCTAGGAGTGATCTTCTGGGCCTCAATCCAACAGAAGGACCCATTTGGCAGCAATTCCTCCTTTGGACTTGAACTCGGTGGGGACAATGCTATGTAGATTTTGCTTTCTCTTTGGAAAAGTTTTCTGCAGTTTAGTGGTTAAATGGCCATGGGTTGTTAATCACTGACTTAACAATGGGATGGGCTTGGGGGAAGGGGAAGACATAGATGGTGGTGTCTTGAGTCAATGATAATAGAAAAAAAATATTCTAACCTCTCAGAGCACCCTAGAACCATTCAAAGCTAAGAAACCTGATCAGACCCTGAGAGAATAGGGCCAGTAATAACTGAAGTAATAACTGAAGGCAGGAGGAAATCAGAAAGTGATACCTGAGTTGAACTTTGAAGAAAGACAAAAATTCTTAGACCTGAAGACAAGAAGTGCATCAAGGTTTGCAGATTTGCTTGCGTAAAAGCACTGAGGCAGGAAATAATAAGAGTACTGATTTCAAGGGAGGAGCTAATGATTTAAATTAGTTATTACAAAAGTCTAGGTGAGAAGAGATGAGATTCTGAACTGGAGTACTGAAGAGTTAGAGAAGAGATTATGAAAGTAGTATCAATAAGACTTGGCACAAGAGATGAGGAAGAGGGCTGTGAGGAAATAGAGTCATCAAATAGAAATGATTCTATGTGAAAGGATGGAAAGTTATAGTACATTATCTAGAGAGATCAGGAGAATGAGGTTTTTTTTTAAAGGATCTGATAGACCTGAATATGTTTGTAGGGGAATTATCTGATAAATAAAAGAGATCAAAGGTGAGAGTAAAAGAAGAAATAAAGAATGAGATATGTTATCAAAGGAAGGAGGAAAAGATAGATTCAAGGATATGATTAAAAGAATTAATCTTGGCCAGAAAGCTTCCTCCTCAAAGCAAGAATAAAAAAAAGGATTGGGGAAGGAGTAGTCATGGAGTAGGAAAGATCTGATGAATAAGCTTTGATTTTTGTCAATAAAATAGTAAAATGGTTAGGGATGACCTTGGACTTAGAGAAAAGTGATTTGATTCACTCCCAGATGAAATAGTGAATCAAAAATGGGCTGTCCAAGTAGCTCTGATAGCATGGTTGAGATTAGATAACATGAATGTGTAGTGCATTAGTCATCATAGTGATATACTTCTTAAATCCCTTTGCAGGCAGCAGTAGACAAGGTGGATGATGAAGTAATGGCAAGAGAAGAAGGCAAAAAGGGACACAAATGAAGACAGGACCAGTGATAAACCAGAAAAACAAGAAAAGAGGGAAGGAGTAGCTGGAAGGAGAGGAGAAATGAGGAGAGGAAGTGAGGGAAGAACATGAAATTCAAAATCATAGAAATGAAACAATTATGGGTGATAGTGAAAATTCCTTTGGATGCCCAAGGGATTGTGAAGATTTAGGTCAGGAGAGTTGAGGGAATTGACAAAATGGGAGATGAGAGTGTTGAAGGGTCTATCAGTGGTAATGTTGAAGACATGAAGGTGGGGTAGAATGAAAGAGGGTGAGACAGATATGAATCTCCTTGAAATTAAGAGAAAGGGTGATATGAAAGCAAGGAGAATTCAGAAGCAAGGCTCTGGCTTGGTTTATAGAAATGAATAGAGTGAATCTCAACAGAGGAGAGGATGATAAATTACAATTTCAGAGGATCTGGCAGGGGCATGATGATGATTCTTTCCCCAATGTCAAGAAGACATAAGAAGACATAGTTATTGTCAAGGGACATAGGAGAAAGTCAACTGTCACTGGTAAGGGTGGTCAAGGATTCAGTGTGATCCTCAGAGTCAGAATCCTGTGAATGAAAGGAACCATATGAAAAAAGAATCAATCTGTACTGAAGGAAATCCCAAAGGAAAAGGAGGACAAGACTGCTAGTGAGGACCTAGGAAGAAGAGGACGGGAGTTTTTAACTTTCCAGAGGAGTGACTCAATCTTAGGAATTAGGGAAGCAGGAGTCCTCAGGGACACCTTGAAGTACAGGAAGCTCCGATCGGTTAGGGCTTCCGCCCACCAAAGTACAAGGAGGGCAAAGGTGGTGTGGGTGTTCCTTTATCAAACACTGAAGAACTAAGAAGTTGGGCCAATTTTAAGAGCAGATAGATTTCCATAGTTGTTAAATGGGTCTTCCTATACAGCCTCTCCTCCCTCCCACTAAACTAGTTTGAGGATGTTAAAGACCTATTAAAGAAGCTGGACAGTGACTTGCAAATGATCACATGGTTGGTAAACGTTTGTAGTCAGTACCTCAACAAAGGAATCTTATTCTCTCTCTCTCTTTTTTTAATGAAAATATGTATTTTATTTTTATTAAATATTTTATTTATTTTTCTTCCAACTACATGCAATGGTAGTTTTCAACAGTCATTTGTAAGGTTTTGAGTTTTGCATTTTTTCCCCTCCTCCCTCCCCCTGACAGAAAGCAATCTAATATAGGCTCTACATATATAACCATGCTAAACATAGATCCATATTAACCATGTTGTGAAAGAAGTATCAAATCTAGATGAGGGAAAAACATTAGAGAGGAAAAAAGACATAAAAAAGACAAATTTTAAAAATTAAAGCCACTAAGCTTTGATCCACATTTAATCTCCACAGATTCTTCTTTGGATATGGATTGTATTTTTCATCACAAGTCTTTTAGAATTGTATTTGATAACTGAACTGCTGAAATGAACGAGTCCATCATTGTTGAGTATCATCCCATGTTGTTGTTAGCATGTATGATGTTCTTCTGGTTCTGCTCACTTCAATCTGATCAGTTAGTGCAAATCTTTTCAGGCTCTTCTGAAGTCCTGTCACTCATGAGTTTGTATAGAACAATAGTATTTCATCACATTCATATACCACAATTTGTTCAGCCATTCCCCAACCGATGGGCAACCCCTCAATTTCCAATTCTTTGCCACTACAGAAAAAGCTGCTGTGGATACTTTTATACATGTCGGATTTTTACCCCTTTTGATGATCTCCAAAGACCTAGCAGTGGAATTACTGGATCAAGGGGTATACACTGTTTTATTGCTTGTTGGGTATAGGAATCTTATTCTCTTGCATATCCTCCCTACCTCCTACTCCTATCCCCCACTGCCCCTCCCATAATACAATTTATACTTTTTATTGACTTTCAATTTAAGCCATGACCTCAGCAAGCTAAAAGCTTGAATAATTATTTTGTAGTTATTCAGGAACTATGTTTTCATTGATATAGAGAACTTCCCAATGAAGAATCTCCCTCCACTCGTATCAGAATCTTTTCTGAAACTTAGTCTTGGAGTTTCCTAGGGCAGTGAGAGCTTAAGTGATTTGCCCAGGGTCACAAAGTCAGAATATGTTAGAAGCAGAACTTGAACCTAGGTCTTCTTGACTCAATGACCATGACAGCTTTTTGAATCATACATCATTTAACATTATGTTTTTTTTACTGAACATAAAGGAAGAAATCCTCAGGATTTTTCCAAGGTTCTGTAGAATAGGAAACATCTCAGGAAAGATAACAGAAGGGAATTCAAGTGCCTTGGAATAAGTCATTTCCTATTCATTTTTTCAGGAATATAATTTAGATAATGTAAGCATCCTGTTGCCTCTGTCCAGCAGAGGGGCTCTGGCAGGCCTTGGCTCACATAGCTAATTAGGAGTGATGTGTCAGGCAAAGAAGTGATACTATTGCTCAATGTGCTTGTTTGGAAGTTTCTGGAAAGAATGCAGAGGCAGGGCCAAATGGATCTGAGGACAACTTGCGGACTGTAAAGCAAGCCCCAAACTCTCCTGGGGTTGGCCTTCTGGGGCCTGCAGTGCTTAAGAACAATAGTGGCATATAATAGCATCTTCTGGAAGAGGGTTCCGATCACAGGTCCAGTTCCAGTTTTCTGTGCAATTCTGCCCTTGTGGTTTTCACTAAGAATGAAAGCTTAAATTTTAATCCTGAGCAAGCTTCAGCCAGGCCTGGTCTCCCATCCCTCTCCAGGGCGCAGAGGACCTTTTCCCTTAACACAATTTTTAGTATCCCTGGCAGGGGGAGGGCTGCCAGCTGTTTCCTCACTCTCTGAAGGCTTTGCAGGAGCAGACCAGATCTCAGCCAGGGAACAGGCTGCTCCTTGGCACCAACCTATCGGACTTCCTGCTGGCTTCCAGAATGCTCCACAATATGGAAAGGGGATGGGACAGGGAACTGTCAGCAGTCAGCAAATCCCCTTTCCTAAGCTTTTAATTCTGGAAACCAAACAAGTTTAGGAGTGACCATCAGGGCATGACCATCTTTAGCCAACATGGAGCATCTCATGGGTGAAAAATTTTTGTATTCTAACTGCTGGGTAGGGGACAAATAGGTCCTTATTTCATCTCTCCATTCATATTTTGTCTCTGATTTTCTGTTTTTCCTTTCTTCTCCTCCTACCTTCTAGCCAATAAGTGGGAATGTCCAGACTTGTGGGACACCTTGAAGGTAGCAGACTCTGCAACCTCGGAGGATTCTCGAGCCTCCAGAAGGGGACCCTGCTGCTGCGTCTCTCTCTACTACACTGGTTACTCCATGGGCTGCTAGCAGGGTGATTGATTTAACTATGGGTCATTGATACACAGGCTGGGATTATCAAGTTGTTTGTCCTGTGAATGGTTCTTACAAAATTCCGTTTGCTAAAGACATTTCAGATTTAAGTTTTTAGGCTCCTAGATTCATCTTCCAATATCTGAAATTAATAATTGGTTGGGGGATTTTTTGCATGGCAATGGGCTTAAGTGACTTGCCCAAGTTGACACAGCTAGGTAATTATTAAGTGCCTGAGGTTGAATTTGAACTCAGGAACTCCTGACTCCAGGGCCAGTGCTCTATCCACTGTGCACCTAGCTGCCTCCAATAATTGGTTGTTCTTCAGAGGGCTATTCTCCTAAATTATTGCCACATGGAAGTCAAGAGTACAAAGATTCTCTGAGGGCCCCATCAGTATTCTTTCTTTTATTCTCTAGGACCCTGGGCTGGCACCATGTCAACTCTGGGACTGAGAGACCATAAGACCAGACCAAAGTTGGATGGACAGGTCTGATGCCTGAATGGGAAGGAAACCAGATTGATGAATAAAATACATACATATGTCTTTCCTGAAGAAACTGGAAAAGTGATAAAGCCTATTATTTTACAGTCCAGGGAAGGCTGAGTAGGGGAAAGCCCTATGGGAAAGGAAGATAGAAGTATATTACAGGGACAGCTAGGTGGCACAGTGGATAAAACACCGGCCCTGGAGTCAGGAGTACCTGGTTCAAATCCGGTCTCAGACACTTAATAATGACCTAGTTGTGTGGCCTTGGGCAAGCCACTTAACCCCATTTGCCTTGCAAAAAAAAGTATATTACAGAATATTTCAGAGAAAAAATAAGAATAGAGAACAATAAAGCTCCCTTCCTCCCTATGAATAGAATATCACGGAGCTTTATTGTTCAATTTTTTCATTATTTTAAAACATAATAGATGTGATCTATATAAAAATAATTATGCTGTAATGATCATTTGCTTTTAAATATTACATGTGGCCTACTGAAACATAAATTCAGTAGAAATAATATAATTCCTTAAGAGAATCTCTCTTGAATTCTGTGGTGTGATTCTTTCACATAGTGAGGATTGTATTAAATGAAGGTGATTATCCATTAAAAATGTCAATGCTCAAACTGCTGATAAGGAGGCAGAAATAGGATTTTAACTGGTGTCCAATACTCTGGTTCAGATACAATAATACATCACAGGTGGAACTGAAATTAGATTAGGCCCTAGGGTTTGTGCTTCCTCTCCTGCATGATGCCCCTCCTCACCTAGTCTCATTAAAATAATCCCCACCATCACCTTCCTGACTACCTTGGGAACTCACCTGGCAATACCTTCTGCTGAACAGCCAGTCACCCTTCATGTCCTGCCAGCAGTCCTGTTCCTGCAGGACATTTGTTTTTAAGATTTATAGTCTAGCAGAGAGAAGAGACAACAAGATTAATGATACCCACTCTGTAAAAAAGCAATGCATCTCTTTAGGTTTCTCCCACCCCTAGCCCCCAAACACACACACACACACACACACACACACACACACACACACACACACACACACACCACACATGCAAACACAGAAATTTCTGTCTGAGGCCCAGGTTTCTGATATAGAAATCTTTTAGGCCAGTATTTCCAGGTGGTTATCATCAACTCTCACCTCCTGGAAGAACCGTGAACAATTATCCTCCTTCTGAAATGGTAGATGGTGGCAGAGACAGTTCCTTTGAGATACAGTGCCAACTATCTCACTGGCATTTAGGTGGGATTTGTTGTCATTCCTCTTTTTAGACTGGAGCAGTAAGCCTCATCTGTCTGAAATGGGCCAGCAGGAGGATCGACTTTGTGCCTCTTAAAATATATGATTGCTCAAGGTCTTAGAGTTACCATGGCCCCCATTTGCCATGGCAATAAATCATAAGTTCAGTGGTCCCTTGGCCAAAATGGGGCAGGACATGGCAGGAACATAATAGGTGAGGACTGTGGTCTAAAGCCTCAAATGGAAAGATCAGTGATAGAGTAAATGAAACTTTTGTCAAGTCTTTCCCTCACTAATAATCAATAAACATTTATTAAATGTCTACTATGATCCAGGCACTGTGCTCCTTGCTGGGGCTATGAGGCAAAAAAGCCAGCACTTGCCCTCAAGGAGCTTACAATCTAATATAGGAAATAGCAGCAAACAAATATATTCAAAGAAAACTAGATATGGGATAAATAAAAAAATAATTAACAGAGGGAAATCA
This sequence comes from Macrotis lagotis, assembly GCF_037893015.1. Lineage (NCBI taxonomy): Eukaryota > Metazoa > Chordata > Mammalia > Peramelemorphia > Peramelidae > Macrotis > Macrotis lagotis. The sequence goes on from NC_133666.1 coordinate 504,089,831, forward strand.
TGAATATTGAGAGGGATTGGGAAAGATTTTCTCTAGAAGATAGGATTTTATTTGGGACTTAAAAGAAGCTGGGAGGGAGTAAGAGTAGAAGAGGGAGAGCATTCCATCCATGGGGAAGTCAGAAAGAATGCTTGGAGATGGAGGGTGTTGCTTGTGAAGCCAGTGTCAGTGGATGCAAGAGATGGGAAGAAAGGTGTAAGAATGCTTGGAAATGTAGATGTGGGGCAGGTGGGTGGCAAAGTGAATATGCACATAGTCCTGCAGTTAGAACTCAGAGCCTTGCTACTTTCTAGTTGTGTGACCCTGAGCAAGTCATTTAACCCTAATTGTCTTGCCAAAAAAAAAGTTTGTCAATGAATAAACCCAATTATACAATAAAACATATCCATTTTGATGACCTATAAACACAGGCAGTTTGCCACTTATGGGTGAGTTTTAGCCCATAAATTGGTTTTATATAGTCTGAAGGAAATGCCTGTATTGTTAGTTTCCCTTGTTTCCTTGGTCTTGATTTCAGATTTACTTTCCTTGTTCAATGAAGACGGTGATGAAAGTTTCTTGGACCCTATTTACTATCCAACCCAAATACCTATTCTGCTTCTTCTTTTTCAGGGGAAAAAAGTAGCCACTTTTTGATCTTGGTCATCTCTGTATTAGATGATTTAATAAGTGAAGGAATAAATGGATTTCCAGGATTGTTGAAGTTTCATTAAGCAGCAGCTGGGAGCTTAAAAACATCCACCCTGACTCTCCTTACTTTTAAAAATCAAAAAAGGTGCTTTAACACCAAGAGGCATAGAATTCCTCTTTTTTTTACGTCAAGTCATTGACTAATATAGTGAAGTTCTCTAGGCACAGTATGCACCCCTACAACTCTGGTAAGAAGGATCTGGTACATGTAGTTAGTAGAATAGTGTCAGATCTTACCTGAAGTTTCATGTTGGTTCTGGAATACTCAACATTGCTCTCTTTCCTATTCCTCCAAAAGAATGAGTATCTGGTATGTTGAAACAATGTAGTTAAAAGGAGTTAGCAAGCCAGATCTATAACTTTGAGGGGAAAAAATTTGAAAGTAGCTCTTAACCTTTTTGTGGCAATATGGTAGCCAATGAACTCCTCAGAATACTATTAATGTATAAAATTTACAGTATTAGGAAGCTAAATATATTGAAATATAGATGTGAAGCCACATTAAATTAACTGACCTCAAGTTTGCTCTAAAAAAACTAAAGACTAGTTTGGGGACCCTGTCCCTATGAACCTTGCTACTTTTCTCCTCCTTCACTTTCCCTGCTCCCTAGTGTACATGGATATTATACACAGAAATCTGAAAGGGCACATTCACAGTTCCCAATCACAATCACTTTTATCTTCTAGTCACTTCTGGAATCATTGAATAGAATGGCAGATAAAAATGTCCTCATTAAATTACTTTACTTTTTCTCCCCTCGTCATTTATTTTTTAAATTATTCATTCCATTCATTACCAATCCCAAATAGTTGAAATTGCTTAAGTTAAATGTATAAATAATGTGTCTCTATGATACACATCTCTGAAAACCTCCTAATGATTTTCAGTAATTGGTTTAATAGAAAAACCATTGAAAACCAATTTTTCACATTGTTCTTAGAGCTACCATTTACCTAGAGGAGATAAAACTGGCAACCTTTGCTTTGGCAACAATAAAGTGCTCATAATCATGGAATATTCCATCTTTCATCTTTACACTGGGATGCTTTGCCTCCTCATCCCCAACTTTTAGCTTCCACAGTTTCCTTCCTGACTCAATTTAAATCCCACTCACCTTCCACAGGGGGCTTTTCCTGCCTCTCTCAGGAGCTAATGCCATTTTGGATTACTGCATCTACAGATATACTGTATCTATAGATGTATAATATCTGTATTTCTAGTTATATGTTCCTAGTTATTGACATGTGGTTTCCCCAATTAGAATGCAAAGTTCTTGGAAGGCAGGGGCTGTTAGCCTTTCTTTGTATCCCCAATAATCAGCATACATGTCTAGGCTGATTGATGAAGACAAGATTGATTGATAGATGTCTTAATGATGAAGAAATCCTAAATCTAAATGAATTTTGGGTTTCCCCCAAATTTTTAAAGTCTGGGATAAAGGAAGTGATGTTGGTGGCTTCACCCCTTTCAACAATTGGTCAACATAGAACCTCGATAATTATGTTAATATCCCAAATTACAGGACAAAATATCCTGGCTCCAAAGCAGCAAGGACACAAGAGGCAAGATGCACAAATTTTTGTCTTGTGATTCAAATCCTGTGACAGCACAAGCCAAAAGTTTACAGCTCTGCACAGATCTCAGTCCTTACATCAAGACACAATTGCTTCTTTTAATTTATAACAATATTACTCTCCAGTATCTATGTAGGTAAGTCAGCAAGTCAATGAACCCCTAAGCTAGTAATCAATAGGGGGCTGGGATTTTTAAAGCAATGAAATATGCAGAGAAGACAGCTCCCTCAGGCTGATTGGGAAAGACAGAAAACATTTCTTTATTCATGCTGAGAAGGCCAAGTCTTCTTTACCTTGAGGCTTATTATATTAAATCATCCTACTTAACCGTAAAAAATAGTGGAAGACAATTTCCCCTTTATGGTTCCTTTTGCAAAGTGCTATAGAAATGATTTATTCTTACATTGTCCTTTGTTTGAGATAGGTTACATAGTAGAAAACACACTCTCTGTCTTAGAGTCAAAAATTCTCTATGGGAGTCTCAGTTCTAACATGAGACCCATAAGAAGTCATTTTGTCTTTCTGAGTCTCAAGTTTTTCATCTATAAAATGAAGAAAATACTCTGCTTATCCCATAAGAGTGTTTTTATAAAAAAAAAGCTTTGTAATCCTTAAAGTAACATAAGAATGGGAGTTATTTTTTAAGAAGTCTGGCTCCTACTTAGCATTAAAAAGGTGCTGGATATGTCCTTAAGCAAGTTAGACAGTGTTTTCAAATCTGATTTAGGAGGTATAATTTAAGGGAGAAGCGACAAATAAACTGGATAGACTTTAAAGTAAATGAGGTTATATTTTTGGGGTTTTTTTTTTTTTGGTTTTTTCAAGGCAAACACGGGGTTAAGTGGCTTGCCCAAGACCACACAGCTAGGTAATTATTAAGTGTCTGAGACCGGATTTGAACCCAGGTACTCCTGACTTCAGGGCCGGTGCTTTATCCACTAGGCCACCTAGCTGCCCCAAGGTTATATTTTTTTAAAAATACATTTTATTGGCCTTTTTTTCTCTACATCTTTATCATTTCAAATGCCCCTTTCCCTTCATGTCTTTCATGACAAAGAAAAATCAATTAATCATAAATATCCAATAAGTAGTGCAGTAGATAGAGCACTGGCCCTGGAGTCAGGAGGACCTGAGTTCAAATGTAGCCTCAGACACTTACTTAACCCCATTGCTTCAAATAAAACAAACAAAAAATACCCCAAACAGGGAACTAATCTAACAGTGTATACACTATTCTGTCCTAGTAGTCCTATCTCTTTGCCCTGAGGGGGAGCTATGATTCATTAATCATTCTCTAGGACCTTAATTAATTTCCTATTACTTATTTGGATCTTTTTTTTGGATCTTTTCCTTTATATTCTTGTACTTACTGTGTTTTCTTCATTCTGTTTATTTTGTTTTGCATTAATTAAACAAATCTCATTTTCTATGGGTTTTCCCTTTCTTTATTGCACTTTATTTTCAATTCTTTGAATCTACAAGAATTTGTATATTTGCAGACTTTGTTTCTGTCTTTGACTTCCCTGGGGTATATGTTCGGAAGTAATATTGCTAGGCTCAAGAATATGAAAAATTTAGTCACTTCTACATAATTCCAAGCTAATTTTCAGAATGGATGTATCATTATATCTTGCCAATGTCCCTTTAGACTATTTCCACATTTTCTAAAGAGTTTTTAATGTGAATTTCTCTTGATATTAGTGATAAAGAATATGTAATATGGCATATATATTGCCAAATACAGATATGGCAATATAAAAAATATTTTGCAGTTCTTTTCAAAATGATTTAAAGACCAGGCTGTCCAATCTTACTTTTAAAAGTTTTTATTGAAACAACAGACAATATATTTTGATTTGCCATTTTCATGAGAGCTCTGCAGGAGATTGGCTACGTTTACTAAAGCATTTAATAAACCCACAGGGGGATGCATATAAAACCACACTGTGGGCTGTATTTTGGATAACCCTGGTTTAAAACATGCAAGTTAGAGACTTGAAATCAGTTATCTCTTATAAACATTTGACAAATGAAGGGAATTAACAGATATAGAAGACAAAGATATTTATCAATGAATAAATGATAAATGAATAGTTCTCAAAAGAACTGCACACTATAAACAATATCAACAAGAGAATTCAGGTCATCAAAATTCACACCCGGAAAACTAAGATGATAGAAGATGGAAATAGTGTTGGAAGGTTGGTGAAAAGATAAGTATATTAATAGAGCTCTGAATTAACATAGTCATTTTGAAAAATTCTTTGGAATCATAAAAATTAACTAAAATGTTTATACCCTTTGTCCAGATATCCCATTTGCTAGTACTGTATGTACAATCCCCATTGTGACTCTGAAGTCAGACAGAAAGGCTCCATGTACACCAAAATATTAATAATCAGTGGCTTTTTAATGGTAGCAAAATCTATAAAGCAGATGTCATTGCTTGGGGAATGGCTAAACAAACTGTACACAGTAAATGATTGTTATTGAAATGAAATATAAAGGGAAAGCTTAGACTTTTAATTGAGCATATATATTAATTTTATAATAATGCATAATTACTAGGAACTTGATTATTAATAGATAAATATGAGAGGATTTAAAGGGACTCAGAGAGACCTAGGTCCAAATCCCTCTTTAGATATTTACTAGCTGTGTGACCCTGGTTAAGTCATTTAATCTCTTGCAGAGATTATCATCTGTAAAATGAAGATAACTGCAATTCTTACCTCATGGTATTGTTTTAAGCATCAAATGAGATAATGAATATAAAACACTTTACTGATAGAGAAATGAGCTATTATTATCAATCATCTAATTGTGATTGGCTGAGGAATTAGTTTCATAGTATATTGGGTAAATACAGAGAAGAGATCTATGAATTAGGAAACTAGTTCTAGTCCATGGTTGGCTATAATTAGATGTATTATCTTAGTCACAAGTTGCACAGTAGCAGACCCTAAAACAAGTACAGGACTGCAACGTGTAGGAACAAACAACAAACTGGATGCTGTGCAATTATAATGACTACGTTTTGTTGGAACAGTCAAGAAAATGCACCTCCCTCCATTTCTTTGTAGAGGTTGAACACTGTAAATATGGAATATTACATTTCCTTTAAGATGTAAGATAAATATGGAATATTACATTTCCTTTAAGATGTAAGATTGCACCTACCTTCTAAAAGGTAGGAAGAACTCTCTGTGATCCTGCTTGGGGCTTTTTTGGCAGAGATGCTGAAGTGGTTTGTTATTTCCATTTCATCAGGAAGATTAGTCTTACTGAATCCAAGCCCAGGACTCTATTCACTGACTAGAAGCTTAATATAAAGAAGAAAACTAATATACTTTGACCACTTTCCTACTGGGGAATGGTTCTTACTTTTATTTGTATAAATACCCTGTTTTGGATAGATTTTTATCATCAATATTTAATACAAACACCCCCCCACTCTGCTTTTTAATACTTAATTTCTAAGAACCATGCTTTTCAAGTATATAAGTAGTGGGGACCAGAATTCAGAAACATTTTCTAATCCAATCCTGCTTATGTTATTGGCTTTATCGGCAGAGTATCAATATCTCTTCTTGTGACAGTTGCCTCAGTCACAGAGAATGAATTCACAGGCATTTGCTTACTGGGTTGAGAGCATTTGGAAGATGTTTTGAGATTTCCTCAGGTTTAATGACATTAAGTGAAAGTGTACTTAGTAACTATTCAAATGCCTTAAAAAAAGGTACCTCCATGGGGGTTCTGGAGCAAGTAGGGAAATGGATAGAGTCCTGGGCTTGGACTCAACAAGAACAATCTTTCTGATGAAATGGAAATAGCAAACCACTCCATCTCTGCCATGAAACAATGAGATCACCAAGAGTTAGACATGATTGAACAATGACTCCACACACATGGGAATATATAAACTAGGAACTGGGAGCAGGTACAACTTCTACACCATCATGTACAACTTCTTAGACCATCCTTGTCTTGTTATTCTTATGCAGATCCTTCTTCTTTCACAGGACATCCATCAAGGTTTTCCCCTTGTCCGTAATCACATTTTCTTTGGGCACATTGTCTTTCAATTTTATATACTTTAAAAAGAGTCACAAAATTCTTTTCCTTTTCATAGCAGAGAATCTTCTTTTATCTCCTTGTTGTCAGCTTTGAATCAGACATGTAAGAAATAACCTTTTGTGCTAATGTTCCACATCCAATTTTTAATCTTTGGCTGGTTTTCTCATGCACATGGCGGCCTCTCATCCTGCTACTGGCCAGCTGGCAATGTGCTCAGTAAATACAAAGTAATACTAATATCAGTCTAAGGAAAACCAAATTAGGAAGTTCATTTTTTCCCCTTGTTTATCCCAAAGAAGTAAAATTTACTACAATACCAAAAAAAGAAATGATTGAATTATGAAAACATGATTTCTGGCATTGAAATATGCTCGTCATTGTTTGCTTTACTTTTCCTTACTATAGGTGTTTAAATGTGGCTCTCAGAATGTGACAGATTTTTGTTTCTGGAATTTTAGGGGTTTCCTAGGTCCCACTTCAAGACTAAGATGTTAGAATCATATGATCCTGAATTTTTTGGTTTGGATCACCTCACTTTGAAGAGCAGAGAGTGATGTAGTGGATAGAGAACTGGCTCCAAGGCCAGTAATACCTGGAGTTAAATCCTGCCCTTGATACCTACTGGCTGTGTGAACCCAGGAAAGTCTCTTAACCTTAGTGTTCTAAATAGTTCTCTTAAGATGCAGAGAAGGTGCCAACCTGTATCTGCAGAGGGAGTTGATCCATCTGGGACTTCCTGATACCAAAGAAAATACAGGTGCAGTTTCTATCCTCTCAATTTCTGACTCTGATCATCCAAGCAGGAGACATCTCTCTGTTAAGCTTTCATACACAGCTGGTCATTCCTTGTAGGCTTTTTGGGGACACCCAGTTCTGATCTACACTGCAGCAGTCCTAGTTCCAGTTCTTTTGGTCCCCCCAAAGTTGTCTTCACTTCTCTATATACCTCAAAATCAGAGTGACTCAGAGTAGGCTCTAGTCTGGCAAAATTCCATAGGATAGAAGGTAACTCTGAGAAGTCATTTAGTTCAGTTATCCTTGTTTCCATGTGTGAATTCACTTATCTTTAGAAGGATGACCTATGCCCTCATCCTCAGTTTTCCCATTTGTAAATGGTGTTAATAATAGCAGCTATCTCATAGGGTTGTTGTGAAGATCAAATGAGATAATGTATATACAGTACACTGAATATCCTAAAGCACTATAGTGTCATCACCAATATTATTTGTTAAAACTTTTTAAGATTTCACAACTGCAGTTGTAACACAAAAGCCATTTTTTTTTTTTTTGGCCTGGAATGGTGTTCCTTCCCTCTCAGCATTTAAACTAATTCCTTCATATTGCAGCACATTTCCTCGTGTCTGTCCTTAGGAAAGGTTGAGAACAACTGGTTATGACCCTCTGAAAAACTATTTAGAGTTAGGAGACTTAACTAGCTAGTTATTAACTAGCTATATTTACTTGAAAAAAGTTCCTTGGTCTCTCTTTAGATTACAGTAGCTCCATTTTAAATTTTATTGGCTAAAATTATATCCTTTGGTCCAGGGTTCTAGACTATTCTCAGGATTAAAGGGAGAAAAGCAGAAATTAAATTTCAGAGAATAAATTTTCATGCCAAAAATTGGTACACAAGTAGTTTTAACACATATTTTAATATATTAGAAGGCAAAAAACCCATCTATAGAATTCTTATCCATATCATATGAAACCAAGGTTCTGTAAAACACAGCTTGGGAATTGCCTGAGTAACTGAAATGGATGGTTTTTTCTAAAGCATTTATTAGTTAAAATGTCAGAGACTGAATTAGGCAATTTGCATGAGCTTATCCTGGGGTATACCTTTAATTGGTCCACCTTGCCAAGGGTACAGCCAAATGCAAATGAATGAATCACTTGATTTGATTTTAATTTGATATATTCTTATTAGACAAGAATGGCTTTTCTAAGAAATGGATACCTCTTCGATGTGAGTGTCATGATCCCTCCAAATTATCCTCATTTTACATCTTGAGTTTCTCCTGCATCCCAGGAGTGATTGACCCTAGTGCCCAGACCCTCCATGAGGAGCTGCAGAGCAACAACAGAAACCAGATGGAGCCTTTAGCCTTTCTGCTAAATATATGGAAATCGGTCTGTCATGCAGCCAGGTGTAAAGCACTGATAAATATTTGATTCTTTGTCCTTATGTAAATTCCACTACCCTGCCCCCCACCCACTCTAGAGATGGTAAGCAACTGTAATAGTGAATTATTATCTGTTTTGAATGTAATAGCTCCCCTTGTGGTGTGTCACAATTGTGATTATTACAATTTTTTCCCCCCAGAAAGAATGAAATGACTTCACAAAAACCAAGTCCATCTTAAGAAGGCCACTATTCCACTTGCAAAATCATTTTATTGGTACAAATATACATATGAATAAAATTCAACTTGTAATGTAAGTGAATATCTCTGAAATATGCCCCCAAAAGAGTACTTTTTTTTACAGATGTCTAATTATTCTTCTCAAATCACACATTAAGAGCTAATATGCAGACAGAACTGAAAACAACCTCCCAAACACCAATATTCATAAAATCCTGATTGCCTCATTCCAATTAACTATATACATTAATCCCAGGATTTAGTAGAGTCACAGTTCTATTCCACTCTTTGTTGTGCTTGTTGACAGTATGCAAATGTAACCAATTGTGGGTGGCTGTTTTTTGTTTCGTTTTGTTTTTTTCTGTACAGTTCAATAGGAAGAAAGACATTCTCTCTGGGAGAATGTAAAACCCAGACCCAAGCATCTAATATATATAATTTGTACAAATTATTTATTAGTGTGCTCTGTGACTATAATTACAATGTGCAATTGCATACAGCAAGAATATATTTCTTTGTCGGACACGTGCAGATTTGACACATTTACATTCAGCAGTACAACACCCAACTGTTGTACAGTGGATTCCTGTGAGATGGTTTCCAGTTACTTTCCTTTGCCTTCCCCAAACCCATAGGTTGGGCACTTTGTGAAGCTGCTTCTAAGAAATTCTAATAGGGAACATGAGCAGGATGCTGGCTTTTAGTGAAGGCAAATAAGGGAATGTTTGAGAATCAAATGCATCATCCAGAAAAGGAGAAACCAAACTAATGTGCTTTGAATATAATTAATAAAAAATTTCCTATTCACAAAAAAAAGAAAGAAAAGAAAGAAAACCAACTGCACCAAAAGAAAACAGTACCCGGGGCTACAAAAGTACTCCGTCCAATAGATCATTTACAAAGCATACCCCTTTAAACAAAAATAAAGTCTTTCTCTGCATCTTCTCCAGAGTCACTGGACTTGCTGCCTTGGTAGCCGTCTTTGCTAGAGGACCTTGGCCTTTGCTCCTGGTGTTCAGGCGACTGGTGTCCTTGGATCTTCCATGAAACTGCAGCAAACAAAGAAGAAGCTTATACAAAGAGTTTGCTCTAGGGGGGATGCCAGTAGTTCAACATGGCTAGCCAACTCAGGGTAGAAGATGGGGGCACCCAAGGGTGAAGAGTTTGGGACAGATTTTATTAGCAACAACTTATCAATAAAGGCTTGTTTTCTTTTAAGCCTGAAGACAAGGGAAAAAAAGTACAGAGAGACCTTCTGTGTCTTCTTGGCCCTCTCAGACTTACTGATTGACATTTTACCAATTATTTGACCTTTAGTTTCACTTCCTCAGGTATGAGTCTTATGAGATATTAATTGATACCAGCAAGTACAATAAACCACTCTCCTTCATAAAGAGGTATTATTTCAATCAATTTTTGCTCTAGTTACATGCAAAGGCAAAGGTCCTAAAAGAGACAAAACAGTTTTTGCAACAAAGGGGAGAAAAGAAAAAGGCACTTCAGTTTCCAGTGCCTTGGGGAACGTGTTTTAAATTCTATATACTACAGTACATGACATTAAAAGCTATTAAAGGTTATTTACAATGACTGTTATATGGACACAATTTGTTTAAAATAAAAACACAGCCTTTGTGTAATTTGAATGAAAAATGGAATTGCCTCATTTAGCTTAGTAGTTCAAGTGCTTTCCAGGAAAACCTTAAAAATGTATTTGAAAACTCTTATTTGGCTGGCTCTGTGAGTCTTAGGCTCATAAATTATATTTGGCTATTAAAGTAGTAAAAAGAGGACTCAGGAAGTGAGGACTCATTAGCCCTAAGAGCCTTGGATACAAACAACAACATCATAACTCCTTTGCCAAGACTGTGGTGACCACCAGATTATGATCTCTAATCAAGGAAAATTTAAATTTTTAGTTAATGACATGAAGTAATAAGAGCATTTAAGTCCTGAGTTCCAACTTCTCTAAAGTGAGATATTTGTTTTTTCAGAATGAAGATGAGTTTTAGCTCACAACTTTGGATTTACTTTTAAAAAACGCATTAAGGAAAAAAGCAATGGATATAATTATCTGTCTGAGGATGAACAAAGTTATGTGGAAGTTGTTCATAACCCTACGTATTATATATCCTTCAAGTTGCTCTTAGATATTAAATTAATAAAATGATAGTGTCCAAAGAAAGTTTTTAATTTATTAAGCAACTAATATAGTAGAGAAATAGATCTAGTAGTAGAAGACTTGGCTTCAAATCCAAGCTCTGCCCCTTCCTCATCTGTAAAATGGGGATGCGTTAACTACTTATATTATCAAATTCACCAAGAAGAGATTGTAAAACTTAAGTGCTAAAGATATGTGAGTTCTTATTTTTATTATTATTGATATCTGAGATGAGTAACTTGATCTTTTTCTGGGTCTCTTTTTTTCTACTATTAAATAAAGTTGTATTGCACTAGATAATCTCCAGATGTTTTACAACTCTAAAATCCTTTCCTGCTATATAATGCAGGTAGATGAATATTTACTGACCTTCATTTTGAAGAAACATTATAAAATCCAGTCATAAAGAAATGCTGTTGCCAAGGGTGTTAGCTATGATTGCTTTATTAAAATTTAAAATACAGAAGGAGTTAGCTGTCTCTCTTGCATTTGCTGCTTCATAATGAATTTTAATTGTAGGATGCAGGGGCAAAACCATTCTGGCAAAACCAGAAATTCTTCCCTGATTTCCTAAAGCAGATATATTGATTTATCTTGTTTTACTTTTCATTGTATTCAACTTTTTGGTTTGAGGAATTTTCTTGGATTCAAATCATGTTGTACAAAATGGCCCACTCTCATTTCTTTTTAAGAACCATGGAATTCATACAACTAAAAATAACAAGCCAGAAATTAATGAGGCAGTATCCCCTAAGATAAAATTTGCCTCATCTTTCTAAATTGCCTCACAGAAGGCCCTCTTCAACACACTGATCTTTCTGATAAAAACTAGTTCTGGCTTAAAAATTCTTTGTAATCAATCAACCAATAAGCATTTGTTAAGGGGTTACTATGTAGCAAGCTTGAGGCATACAGATACAAAAATAAGTAAGATTGTCTCTGGTTGTAATAAGTTTATATTCTACCCTTCCACCACCCTATATTTTATTTTTAATTTATGGAATAAAAGAAGTTATTTCCATGAGTATAATTTTTAAAAAAGGTGACTGTAGCTGAAACTGCAAATCTATTAATGTATAGCTTGTTATTCCTTTTAAATTTATGAAGTTCTTATGTAAATATTTTTCCTTCCCTCCCCCTTGCTACCATTATTACCATTACCATTATTCTATTGTTTTCATTCAAAAAGGTTGATTTTCTTATTGAGTCAATGACATTACTTTTGGGGGTCTTTCTCTGTTGTGGATGGGAGGATAAAAGCCCATTTTCATGTTCAAGGATATAAACCAGGTTCTAAGTATAAAAATGCCATAAAAGAATTTGTATTATATACTTCCTAGAGACTGGTTATCTAATACTTTAGATAACAATATTACATTTCAACATCCATTCTAAGTAAAAGATTTCACTAGTCCAGATCCTTCTATTAATTCTGAAAGAGGGATCATTTGGCCAGAACTAAGCTGATTTTCTTTGATATTAGTGATGAAGAAAGAGATTGCTAATAGTATCTCATCTATATTACCTTCAATTTTTTTCTGTAGTTCCATCTCTTTCTACCTTTTAACAATTTTGTGAAGCGCTGTTGCTATTATCCCCATTTTACAGGTGGGAAAATGAAGGTCAAGAGAAGGTAAATGATTTATCTGAAATCATAAAGTCAGGTAGCAACTGAGCTGGGTCTAGAATTAGGGTTCTTGATTCCTAGGTTAATTCACCATGCCAAATTAATATTATAAACAAATCTTTAGGGTAATTGTTCCTGAGGGAAGATACTGTCTTCAGGCTTTTTTAGCAATATCCATTTCCGTATAAACAATATGCTAATTACAAATGAGTAATGTATTTATTAAAGATCACACAGCAGGCCTGTGGTTAGCAGATGGCATTACTAATTATATATACCTGAAATAAAAATGTTTCTATGTTAAAATACTTTTAAAAAATAAATCTAAATTTCAAATCTTTTATTAATTTCAGCATGATGCCTACCTAGTTAACCTAAATGAATTTAGTTTTACTCTGATTTTCTAAATTTATATTTTCTTCAATAAACCTCTCTGATAAAAGGTTACTGTTCCATTAGTTTACAAGCTTTTTTGGGTCCCTAAGTACACTGGGGAAAAAAGTTACTCATACATAATGGATAAGCAAACTAAGCAACTGTGTCCTGTATTCAACAATCTATCTATATTCAAATCATACATATACCATCAAGTTCTCAGTCAGAGGGGTTCAAAAATGGAACCTCTTATTCTCCAAAATGATTTGATTTTGTATAAAAGTCGAAGGTCAACGTTAGCACTGTTATAGCAAAGATTTCCATGAGGAACAATAAGATATTTTCCTTGAGGAATATCAGATCAAAGTTTCTGCTTTCTCCTCCATTAAACTACAATGCTATACTAATATTTTGGAAATCTAAAACTATTATGACCTAAAAGGAACATTCACCAGTGGTTTGTTTGCTCACCACTCCCAGAATGAACCAAAATGGCAACATTTCTCTTGGGGCCAACATAGAAGGGAAATGAAACTGGGCATGGGCCATTCAATGTCAAACCCCACAGTATTTGTAGAATGTGACTTTTATTATTGAGATGGGACAGATAATGTAAAAAAAGCCTCAACATCAGATGACATTTGCTTTCCCTTTCTTCTCTAAAGATCCATTTATACTACATGCAAAGACGACTATTTTCTATAAGAAACAACATAACCAATAATGAAAAATTGTAGCTTATAATTAAGTGGAAAGAGAAAATGATAGGAAACATAAATGATGTAGTTAGAAACACTTTCAATAAATGAAGTTAAACTAGTCTTGCATACAAATACCTGTCAAATAAATATTAAAATATCCAGACTCAATTAAAACAGAAGAATAATCATGAGAAAACAATATGCAGCATGCTTTGAGAACAATAGCTTCTGTATGCTTCATTAAAAACTTAATTTTGAAAGGAATAAGAAAATTGTTTTGTCTAAATAAAGCTGCTGAAAAATTATCTGAGGGACAACTTGCAGCTTAAAAAACTTGTTTAATTTTTATTCATTAATAGTAAAACTGAACACCAAAACTCTTTTCTGAAAGCAGAATGCTATTCAGTTCTCAAAGGTTTAGACAGGTGCTAGGAACTGGCACTAACAAATGAAAGTCATTCATGTAGAAACATAATTACCACTCTTTAAACAAAATCATCATCTTTTTGGTACCTATAAACTGAAGTTTGTTAATATTTTAAGATGCCATGACAAGTAAGCTTCTGAAAGGTAAGCTTCTATAAGGTGACTCAATTTAAGTGATCTTAAGATTCAATACTTCAAATTATTTCTAAAGTCTTAATAAGTATGAGGACTCTCCTCATCAATATACTGTAAAATCATAACCATACCACATCTGATTAGCTTGCCTTAATTTGTTGTCCATGCAGCAGGTGATGAGGGAGTGGACTCAGGTGACTCATCTCTCTAAACTTTAACTATATCAGACTTGGGGTAAATGAAATGTAGGTTATGATTGACTAGGTCCACACTCAAAGCCCAAGAGCTTGAGGAACAAGTGAGAAAGAACATTTCCTTTCCATTGGTGTTGCTGTAAGATCCCAGAGGCACCTCCATGTCACATTTAAACATCAATCAATCAAAGAAGCTTTTATTAAATGCATACTTTGTCCCGGGTAAAGTCCTAGATCCTAAAGATATAGACAAAAATGAAATATTACAGGAGGGGATGTATTATGGAGTTGCTGGGGTTCTGAAAAGACTTTTGGTAAGAAATGGAACATTGGAGGAGGAAGCTAGGGTTTCTAAAAGACAAAGGAGAGGAGAGGAGAGGAGAGGAGAGAAGAGAAAGTGTACATGGTTTGTGCAAAAACAGAGATGGGATGATGTGCCTGAGGAGCAGGAAGGAGGTGAGTAAAAAGTTGGATCAAAGAATACATGACTAATTTATAATAAGCTTTGAAAGGCAGGTAGGTTGGAGGCAAGCAGTGAAGGACTTTAAATGCCAGAGAGGCAAAAGGAAGTTCCTGTAGTGGTCATGGTCAGACTGTTCACTGGAAATAATGTGGAAGGAGGATTAGAGGTATGAGCCTTGAGACAGGGAGGTTAATTAGTTCAGACAGGAGAGCCTGAATTAAGGTGATAGTACGTTCAGAAAAATACTAGGGATGGAGGGGAGGTGCTGGAGGGGGCAAGGGAATAGGAGGATGCTAAAGATGTGGAGCCAGAACCAATATTGCTTGGTAATTGTCTCTGTTTGTGGGTTGGCAGTGTGGAAGAATGAAGTGTCAGAAATGATCTGAAAGATGCAATCCTGAGTGACTGCACCTTAGTGGAGATGACCAGCTTTAAAGAATTTAAAGTTTTAAAATGAGAATTTTGCAAAGCAAACATATTTTGATTAAATAAATGGACATGCCAAAAAGTGTGAAATCTTTGGTAATATTTTTTCCATGAGTATGTACCATAGGTCCACTGGGAGACCAGGCACACAGTGGAGAAGTTCACTGCAAATCTGTCACCCTCCTAGGAAAAAAGATCAGAGACAAGGTGCAGTAATACCATTGGATGCCTTATTAGAGCACCAGATTTCAAGTGCCTATTTGTAATGACCAAATGATCTTTGTAAAGGAAGGCAGACTCATTTCATTTTGTGATCTAGAGCCCTCTGAAGAAAACTCAAACATGAACAAACATAGGAACATTTGTTTTTCTCTCTTTGTTCTCAAGGAAACTAAAATCTCTTTAAAAGGGGAAGCCATTAATTTTTCAAGTCATGTTTATGAGAAAGAGCAAAAAGTGAGGAAGGACATATCCTTTCCCATACCCCCAACTGTGAAAAAATATATTCATCTCCTTTAAAATGTTATATAATAAAGGATTTTTTCTAAATTATACAGAGGCTAAAACCAATGTAGAAATCTTTCCTTCCTCTAATCTTCTGATGACTTGCATTTACACTGCATATTCTAGGACACAATGCTGAAGGAACTTTTAAAAAACTGTCCTCAAAGACAGAGAAAAATAATTGGGGGTTTTCCTCCATTTTACTAAATAATCACAGAAAATCTCTATTAATAATAATGCATATGGCAGAGAGATCTATTACTATTTTTTGGTTAAAGTCATTCCTTTCTTCTAATGAGCTTATGCCATTTATGTTGTATAAATAACAATAAAGCTTATGTTGTAATAATAACAAATAGCATTTATATAATGCATTAAGATTCAGAAAGTGCTTTTTGAATGGTCCCCCCCCAATACCCCTAGGAAATAGATGTAATTATTGCTCTCATTTTACAGATGGGGAAACCAAGGCAGGTGAAAGTTAAGTGACTTACCCAGAGTCACACATAGCCTGAGGCAGGATTTGAAATCTAGGTTTCCCAATTCCAAATTGATGACTCTCCTACTGTTGTCTTTGGAAAGAGACTCAACTGTCTCTTCTACCTCTGAACTTTGATAAATTACTTTACCTTAAGCTCTCAATAATATAAAAGGTTCAGAAGAGATCCTTTCTAAGGTCCCTTACAAATCTAAAATCCTAGTCTGAGTCTTAGAAGTCTCAAGATTATTTTTTATAGTTAAGACTCTCTGAAGGGAGCAGTAACTAGGAATTTTTACAAGAGGGGCTCAATGCACGCCTTGAGAAGCATCTATGAGGGAGACAAAGGTTTTGGTGTAAGACTTGTTTCTGGGGAGGTCATTGTATGAAGGTGTGTTGGGGGGGATAGGTGGAAGAACTCATGCCAGCCCATCTGGTAGCCTCTTATTTTAATTGTCTTTATTCTTTAGACACCTTGGCTCTGTTGTCTTTAATCTGCCAGGAGACTATCAGTGAACTCTAAGTTCAATGTCCTAAGCCTCCAGTCCAGTCACTTCATAGTAGATACAGCTCTGCCAAGAAGAATGAGAGCAGAAAGGAAAAGAACAGGGAAATGTGCTTTGACAAAATAACAAATCTGAAAGGAAAAGTGGATGACAATAAGTCGTTCCTTCCTGACAGAAGACCCACTCCCTTGTGAGCACTCCAGTTGACATTATCAACCTTGGATGCTTTTCAGTCTTTCCGAAGCATTTTGGGTGGCCATTTTTAAAATGGAAGAAGATCTCGAGTTTCTGTTCTAGGGATACTTACTGTTGTCTGAATAATGTCCCAAACTCACCCCCTGGAATGGAACACAATGAACTGCCTTGCAGCTAAATGTTGATCTTAGTGCCAGTTCTTTAGCATTGACTCCATGAAAGATGAAAATTGAAGGTTCTAACCATTTGTTGGCTGTGACTTCCTGTGCCCAACTGCATTCACTTCCTCTTCCGAAGTGGTAGAGTACAGTTTTGAAGATCTTTTTCCTCCACTGGTGAACTTGTCATTGCCATGGTCTGAATCTCTTTTGTAATAATCTCCTGTTTGTTCTACTGGGGAAAAGGGATTCATTTTACCCCCTTGTCAATATTGGCAAATAAATCCACGTGTGGAAGCTACTATTAAAAAAAGAATTTAATATCATCTTATCCACCCCACTTATCATAATCCAAGGGAAATAGGCCATCTATTCAGGTACCTTCAGTCCTGGGCATATCTGCTGTTATTTACAGAATTCAACAGCCAACATTATGGAAATGTAGTGCAAAATGAGGTGTGCTTTGAAATTGCCCCAAAAAAGTTACTTACAAAACAAAAAACAAAAATCTTATAAAGTGCATCTTATTTCCATTTTGGTTCTGTAATGGACAAAAAAATAAATAAAACACATTCACTATGGAGTAATCAGGAATAATTGCAGTGATTTACCTGTTTCAGAAATTAGTTGGGCATGCTAGTCCAAAGGAAAGCACAGAGCAAGGAAAACGGGAGTAATTGGCATGAAGAAAGCATAAAAAAATTTGAAACAGAATGATTAGGAATTTTTTTCTACAGCAAGAGGCAGTGTTTATTCACAAGCATCTCTATTTCCCAGGTAACTCTAGCCGAAAATCTGATAATGAGCATTTGTGAAAACTTTAAATCAAAGTTTCACCATCTTTGATATGCCTATGTTTAAAATCTGTTTTTGAATGGCATCTTTTCTCAATGTACTATACTTCAATCTCAAAGAGAATTTGAATCATTGTGACTTGCCTTTTAGGAATTCTAACTGCAAAACTGAATTGCACAGCTGACCTCCTCCTCCCATCCAGTTTCAAAAGTAAGATTTTTTTATGTACCCCTAAATGGGGTACCACTGGATTCTAATAGCTGCTGGGAAAAAATCCAAACACCCTACTCCACCTCCCCTGAAATTTATTAGAAGCAATTCATTCTATCTCTTACTGTTTTTTTCTGGAAAAAAAATCAGAACATTTCAAACCGGGCAAGACCATGCTCATGGCATCATATATTTTATTTTTTCATACATCTGAGGGAGAGTAGACTTCCCTTTGGTTACTGAAATTATTTAAGAATATTTTAGTCATTAAAGAAAATAACCTAACTTTTAACTTTTACTTACTTCAAAGTTTTAATTGTCCTAGAATAAAGGGCCATTTTATCCCACCTCCTTTACGCCAAGATTTTTCCATTTATCTTTTGAAGGTTCTCAAAGTTAGCTATATACATTTTTAGAGCAAGCAAGTACAGAAAGCGGGGAGAAAAAGGAAAGCAGAAAGAAAATTTTCATTTCAAATGAAGAGGAAAAGTTATTTGTAGATGCTGTCAGGTGGCCAAAGTCAATGCCATCTTGTCAACATTTTAGAACTTTCTCTTGCACAGAGAGTGATTTATACTAAATTAAGGGTGCAAATAGCTTTCATTGCCCTTTTTGAGGATCATTAATTAGATGACTTGTGTCAAAACTCCAGATCTGAATTTTCAGCCAAGTTTTTTTTTATGGTCTCTATTCAAATGGGCTAAAATTCAGTACAGATCAAAAAGGGAGAGGTTTCATTTCATTTCATTTTATCTTTGGTTTGTTGTTTGTCTACAAGGATCAAAAGCATTTTTTTTTTTTACCATTTACTTTGGCCCAAAAATCATTACTTGATGATTTGTCAAACCCTGGGAGATCAAAGGAATTTGAAGGAACTGAAATCTTTCACATACA
The DNA here is from genome assembly GCF_037893015.1 of Macrotis lagotis. Classification (NCBI taxonomy): domain Eukaryota; kingdom Metazoa; phylum Chordata; class Mammalia; order Peramelemorphia; family Peramelidae; genus Macrotis; species Macrotis lagotis. The sequence continues at coordinate 504,108,781 of NC_133666.1, forward strand.
AAATTTCACATCTAAGAGAAGACAAAAAGGACACTTGTACACAGACTATGGTGATCCTTTTTGCTTTGATTGAAAATATTCAAGGCACAAATCTACTATACCTTTTATATAAAAGCAAATGCACATAACACAGCAAAAGGAATAAAGTTGAATATGGAGGCTTCTGAGCCTCAGAAAAGCTCTACCATCAGGTCTGGGGAAATGATTTGATGCAATAAAGGACTTTTGGTTCCTGGGTGCGTGCTATCTTTTGAATCAAAAGTATTAAATTTTATCCTATGAAGGCTGTAGGGGTCCAGATAAATATACAATGGGCTCCAGAAACTGAAAGATGGATGTTTCAGAGAAATCCACTAATATATGATTATTTACTTAGAAGTCATTCCTGAAGGGGCCTATGATGGGGTTTCTAATGCAGAATTCAGTGAATAGTCAGAGAGAATTTTTTTCTTTAAACAGTTAAGTACAACTTATTCCAATAAGTTATAAATAATACACATGCTTCTTGGCAAGAACTTATAAAACCAAGAAATTATGAAAGTACCATAAACTGACCTGAGGGAACTTACCACCTAACCAATATGGAATCAGCTTAATTATTCCAGTGTTTATTTCTTTTCCCTGAAATATCTAAGAGGAAAGTTATATAGCAATATAGACCTAGAGAAGAGCCCATCTTACCTTCTTGGGAAAATGATCTTGCCGTAGGCTGAGGGCTGCTTTGGCCATCTCTCTCTTTGTCAGAAGGAATTTTCTTTAGAACAGGTGGAAGCAAAGCAACTTTAGGGGAAACGGGGCCAGTTGGAGAATCTGGGATATCAGGGATATCTGGGGTAAACAGACAAATCAAATTTCTCAATATCTGAGAGCATGAGTCAAGTAATAGATTACTATGGTAAATGACTTAAAAAAATGGGATTTTGGTTTTTTATGTCTTGGAACAATTTCATATTTCAACTCAGCATAACAAAACTGGTAAAAATATAAAAGTCTAACTTCTGCACAGATATTACTTGACTCCACAGAAGTAGAGCAGGATTACATTTGTAAATTAGCCAAGTGTTTCCTTTAGCTGCCAAGTTCAAGGGTGTTGTAATTTCTTATAGTATCTAGCCTCCACAATCCACAACCTTCATTGGTTGTCATATCCAAAGAATGGGGATGCTATATAAATATTAGGAGCATAAGAGTGACTTCAAAAAGCAATTTTATCATACCCTTTTAAAGGAAACAAAATATACTGATTTTGCCACCAAAGAAAGAAAAGTAACCCATTGACTCCATTTTTCTGCATTCTCTATATGTGGGACTATCCAACATATCTTTACTTAATTCAATTTCACACAGTAAATCTAGGCTGAAACTTAATAAAATTCAAAAGGATTTGCCTTAGCAGATCATAAATGTACCACTTTCCTCCAACCTGTGATTATTTTGGTTCTTTGTAGAACCAAAACACAGTTTGTACTGTGTTTTAGAAGGGATAAATGGGCTAAAGTGTCTTAGTAAGATTGATCAGTTTGGCTACTGTACATCTGAGAGAAAATTAGGAAAGAAATAGGAGAAAGAGAAGAAGATTGAAAGTGGGGCCATGGGATGGTGATACTTTCCAAATTATACACATATACTGAATGCATATTGATCGGGTAATCAGACAATTCATTGTGTTGATCTATTTATATTTATACACACACACGAATTTACTTATTTATTCTGTGTATTTAGGGGAGAAATGTCTGCTTAAGATGTTAAGTTTGATGGGCATGTGGGAGATAGAATAGTAAAGGGAGAAGGAGAATAAGAAATAAAACAAATTGTTTTCCATGCAAGTGGCGCGGGGAGGGGTGGTGGTGGCAGAGAACACTGGGCTTGGAGTCAGGAAGATCTGAGTTCAAATCTGAACTCAGATACCAGCTTGTGACCCTGGACAAGTCACTTAACTTAATTCTGCCCTGGTTTCCTCAAGTGCAAAACAGGGGTGATAAAAAGCACCTATCTTCACCCAAGGCTGTTATTTGGATCAAACAAGATAATATAGGTAATGTATTTAGCAAAGGGTCTGGCACACAGTTAGTGAATATTTAATGTTTGTTTCCTTCTTTCTGATTTTCTGTTCATCATCTTCAGACACTTGACCTAATTCTAGCTTGGATATGTTGTGTTCACTGATCTGAGGTTAAGACAAAAACAAATGAATCTTCCTGTTCTTGTAGTGCATGGTCACAAAGTACAACTTTGTGTTCAACATCCTCATTTTTCAGAGGAGAAAATGTGGTCTATAAAAGTTAAATCATTTATTCTTAGTAAATGACAGGACTGAGATTTGACTCCAAGTTTCTCGGAAATTCTATGCCTTTTCCACTAAACCATCCTGCCTGCTTTTATGAAACACATTTTTCAGAGGTTCTGGTTTCTCATGCTTATAAGAACCAGCAACATCTCTAACAGATTTTGAATTGGTGGCAAGTGCAGTCTCTTACCAGGACGAGAGGAAGTTCTTGGTTTCTGTGGGACGGTGGGCCTTGCTGCCAAGGCAGGTTTGGGTGACTGAAGGAGGGGTTTGGGACTGGTAGGTGTATTGGAAGAACTCCGAGGTCTGATACCAACTTCCACCTTGGAGTCTATTTTAGTGTTTTTCTCTGGTGTTGCTGCAATGTAGTCGCCTTTATTTGCAGTAAAACGGTTCTCTGGAAGACCTGGATGCAGCTTAGGTACTAGAAAGAAAACAGATATATGTTGCATAAAATTCAAGAACAACTGGTTATAGGGAGATAGAGTCAAGATTTGAAATCAAGCAATATTTTCCCCAAATACACACATACATATGTGTACATACATTTACATATTAAATCTAGAAAAGATAATTTCAACAATCACCAGAAGAAACTTGGTCCAGATTATGATGTCATTTTTTTTTTTTAGGTTTTTGCTAGGCAATAGGGTTAAGTGGCTTGCCCAAGGCCACACAGTTAGTTAATTACTAAGTGTTTAAGGTCAGATTTGTACTCAGGTCTTCCTGACTCCAGGGCCGGTGCTCTATCCACTGAGCCACCTAGCTGACCCCCCAGATGTTATTTTTAATTGTGGATATTATTTTATATTGGATTCTTCTTGGAAGCCTTTACCAAAAAAACCTGACTTCCTGATAGTACTATTCCACAAACATCAATTCAGTCAATTAACAGGTTTTCTAATAATTATACAAAGTTAAGAACATCAACTACTGCACATCAGATTTTAAAATCTTTTTTTGTTGTTCTATGGTAATAAAATATTTGATGAATATAAAAATTACTATTATGGACAATTATAAATAAAAGTGCTAACTATATTAATAGCCCTGTTCACAAATCTTAGAATGAATTAAGTAATGGGGGGATATGGTGATGGCAATCTTTCAGTGAATGGCACACCTTTTGGAAGTGAAGTCTTCACAATATTTTAGTTTAGAAACAGTATTTTACAAAACTCCAATTTCCTACATCATAATATTTGTATCACTTAATCACAATAGGATACAAGCTCCATGAGGGAAGGCACAATTTCATTTTTGCTTTTGTATCTAGTGTCTCACAAAGTAGCTTGTACACAAATAGATATTTAATAAAATGTTTGATTGATATAAGCATACTGAGCATTAGTATTATCATAGCAATATTGAATTTCTAGTATGTATCATATGCAAATACTTTCCACTTTAGGCATATTATTACTCTATTCCAATAACCCAAAGGAAAAGGAATTGAGTAAATGTATTTAAGTAGAGGAAAATCTAAAAAAAGCAACATTTAGAAATAAATATCTTCCCTGCAACAAATGTCTTTACCATGACAGATTAGTGTAAGGGTTCTTCTTAAGAAGAAAAAAAAAAGTTGAGCCTAATTTACCTGTTCCACTCCCATCTGATCGTTCTGTGTTGCTCAAAGCAGTAGCAGAAACATCCTGGGGAGAGGTTTCATTTCCAAGCTTCTAGGAAAATACAAGAAACCCCACACCCACCCCAATAAAATTATTTAATGAAATGAAAAAGTAACAACAAAACAAAATCACTTTATTCAGCAACTTGCCACAGAGCAGAAAACAGATAACATACAGAATCTTGCCAAACTCCCCTCTGACTTTTTGAGCATCTTTCACAAACCTGACCCTCTCTGGCCTTCAAAATACCCTCACAGGCAATATTCCTGTGAAGACAAAACACTAAGATGTGAAATCTATTTTTAAAAAAATTGGGGGGAGGGGCACTGCATTTGTAATTTTATTAGTGTCAGAACTTCTGGCAAGGAAACCCCTCTTCCAATGCAGGTCAGCATCTCTTCTATTACCTAGAGGCTTAGATTGATGCTTGAGGACCCTGAGAAGTTAAATGAGTTTCCCAGAGTCAGTTGGGATGTGTCAGAAGAAGGATTTAAATTCAGATCTTCCTGATTCTGAAACCACTATTATTACATCAAACTTCCTCTGATATGGGTTGAGAATATGTGGGATTTGGGATCCTTGGTGCTGACAGTAATTGGTAAATCTATATACCTTCTGGCTCCCAAAAGATCTCACATCTGGTGATGACTGATGAAGCAAGGTGGGCTTAGGGAAGAGGGGGGTGGAGAGCCAGACGAGATGATGGAGCAGAATCAGCAAAACCAAGTGAACTCTCCCAACATTCCTTTCCAAAAACTTTAAAATAATGCTTCAAAACAAATTTTGGAACAATAGAGTCCACAAAAGGTCAGTAAGAGATATTTTTCCAGCCCAAGGCAACTTAGCAGGTTGGTGGGAAAGGTCTGTGAGCCTGGGTGGAGACTGTAAGAGGTAGCAGCAGCACCAGAAGCAGCCTGGGAGGGGGCTGTGATAGCAGCTCCAGTAGCTTTGGGAGCGCTAAGCACAGAGATGGTAAATCACATCAGATAAATGGTCTGAAAGAGATCAAAAGAGAACTTTTGCTGCCATAGGATGTATCTGGGACTGATTAGAAATTCTATAGCTCATATGTGGATCTGAATAGAAAGAACATTAGTGATCAGTCACAAGGGGGCATTCTTCAAATAGATGTAAATTGAGAATTTAGAGCTAGGAATTAGTAACAATCACATGTCTTTAGGGTTCTAGGAAGCACTTCACTGGAGTAGCCAGTTGAAGATTGAGCCTGCCGACATCTTTGGGTGAGCATATCAAAGTCTGTGAGCATCAGGGATTGTTCCTAATCTAACTTTCTACCTAATTGTCTATGTCCAAGTAAGGATGTGATCAATTTTTCATGATAGAAATTTTGTGTCTTATCTTTTCTATATTTAAAACTCTTCCAAACAGTTCCAAAACAGAATGGAACACTGGCATTTGCAACTAAAAGACAGCAGATGATCTGGCCACAATAGGAGCACTATTTGCAGAGGAACAGGGGCCCTTCCTGAGAAAAGGCTTTACTGAAGACCAGAAGACCATCAGAAGACCACTTGGCCACCAAAACCTTGCAGATTCTCAAAATTAGCAACTTGAAGAAGTCTTTACTTTGAAGCAATACCTCCTGACCTTCAGGGGAGCAGAGTCCAATTTTAATGTAAAATTCAAAGTCAAGAAATAGACTGGGGAAATGAACAAACAACAACAAATAAGAATGTTATCATAAAAAAACTACTACAGTGGAAGGAAGACCAAGACAGAACCTAAGAAGAAAACAATAATCTGAAAACAGCTATAATCAAACCCTCATAAAAAGTGCTAACTAGATTCAAGACCAACAAGAATTCCTGGGAAACTTAAAACAAGAGATAAAAGTAGTAGAGAAAAAATTGAGCAAATAAATGAGTTATGCAAGAAAATTATGAAAAGAAGCATAAAAATTCACTGAAGAAAAGATGGGTATTGTGGCCTCTTAAACTGTATTTCTTGTTCAATTCAGCATTGATATACATGATACTCATTATACTGAGAAATCACACAAAGAATATATAGTTAGAAACAGGCCCTGCTTTCTAGGATCATATGTTCTGAATGTTTTTGGAAGTTCTGTAGGAAAAAAAAGGAAGACATTTTCTCCATTCTTTTTTGGTTGCAAAAAATTGTTATATGGATTTTGGATTGTTTAAATTAAAAAAAAAAACTCTGCATGTGTAACTGCCTATAAATGCCAGAGTAGATAGAGGAAGAAGAGCAAAAAACAAACAAACAAAAAAAAAAACAACTCAAAAAACTCACAGTCCTCTTCTCCCATGAAGAGTTTTAAATATAAAAAAGATAAGACACAGAATTTCTATATTTTTATGATTATTCTCAATAATCCTATCATGTAAAATTGTTTGCATCCTTACTTGGACATAGAAATTAGGTAGAAACTTAGATTAGGAACAATTCCTGATGCTCACACAGACTCTGATATGTTCATCCAAAGGTATCGGGTAGGCTCAGCCTTCAACTTGGCTTATTCTAACAATGAAAGCAACCTGACAAAGCCCTTCCTAGAACTCTAAAAGACATGTGGTTGCTATTAATTCCTAGTTCTGAATTCTGGATTTACATTTATTTAAAGAACAAGCTAATTTTCTTTGAAAAGAAGACTGTCTCATTTATTATATTTATTATCAAACTACCATTGTCATTGAGTCCCCAAATGGAGGCCAGTTAGACCCAAATCATGGCAAGGATTCCAAGAATATTTGTTCTGACCCAAGGAAAAATCCATGAAAGACTAAAGCAGACCCAATTTTAGTAGTGCTAGGGACTGGGTCTACATCATTGATTCAGGGAATGGAATTCCTGAAGGAAGAAATACTTTAATCCAGAGTGTTTCTGAGAAAACTGAAAGGTTTGTATTAGATGCAGACCTTCATCTATTAGGCTGCTTCTTTTTTTCATTTAGTAGTGAAAGCTTTACAATATACACAGGAAATTATACATAGGCACTGCAAAAGGACTAAGCATGTGGTTTGATCCCAATGGAAGTAACTCAAGGAAAAGAAACATTAAGAATAGTTGAGTGCTACCTTTACATTTAGAATAAATGTCTTGAGGAATTGTAGTATTCAATTCTGGACTCTGCATTTTAGTAAGTACATCAACAAGCTGGACAGTATTAAGAGTAGAGAAACCCAAGATGTTGAAGAGCCTGGAGATCAGGTTATATAAGAATTGTTTGAAGGAAGTTGGATGTTTAATGTGGAAAAGTAGAGACTTAGGGGAAATATGAAAGCTAGAAGGACTGTCATTTGGAAAAGGGATTAGACATAATCTATGTGGCTCCAGGGGACATAAAAAGGAAGCCTAAGAAAACATTTCAAAGAGTTGATTTAGGCTTGATGGAAGACTTTCCTAAAGACTAGAGCCTGCTTAAAGGAAGCAGAAGGTCACCATTTAATGGAGTTTTTAAGCAGAAACCAGATGAATCTTTGGTCATGGGTGTTGTA